>NW_023994777.1:0-232502 GCF_015586225.1 Lucilia sericata
AAATCAAATTGAATGTTTGTAAACTGAAATTAAAATTTACTTTTAACAACCACTACTCATCATCATAGCGTTTGTGCCAATGTTTCTATTTTGGTGGACGGGAAATTTAAGTTAAGAGGAAAACTAAAGTTTTATATTTCTCTGATGCTGCTCTAAATTCCTTGAAGTGTCAAAAAAGTTTGTCTGAAAGGAAAATAATTTGCGCTTGTTTTTTGTTAAGAAAAATTTAAGGTGCTTTTTTGTTGGATAAATGTCATTGGATGGAACAAAATGGGGCGTTTTGAAGAAGAGTATAGATTTTTAAAGATAATTTAAAATTCAAATATTGCACTTAATTATAAAAAATAAATTTTTCACTACTTAACAGTAACTAGAAAAGAATCTGGACTACCTATACTATTGACTGGACTAGACTATGGACTAGACTGTTATCTACAGACTAAACAATAGTGCAGACTTTCGACTTAACTATAGTCTGGACTATAGACTACTCTATACTCTGGACTATAGACTACTCTATACTCTGGACTATAGACTACTCTATACTCTGGACTATAGACTACTCTATAGTCTGGACTATAGACTACTCTATAGTCTGGACTATAGACTACTCTATAGTCTGGACTATGACTACTCTATAGTCTGGACTATAGACTACTCTATAGTCTGGACTATAGACTACTCTATAGTCTGGACGGTAGGCTATTTTATAGTCGGGACTATAGACTACTCTATAGTCTGGACTATAGACTACTCTATAGTCTGGACTGTAGGCTACTTTATAGTCGGGACTATAGACTACTCTATAGTCTAAACTATAGGCTACTTTATAGTCGGGACTATAGACTACCCTTTAGTCTGGACTACAGTCTACTCTAAAGACTGGATTATAGACTACACTATAGTCCATACTATATACTTTATACTCTGGACTATAGAGTAGTCAAAAGACTACAATATAGGCAGGACTATAGACTAAAACTAAACAATAGTTTAGATTATAGACTAAACTATAGTCTTGACTAGAGACTATACTATAGTCTGTACTATAGACTAGACTATAGTCTGAACTATAGACTATAGTCTATATTCAATAGTATTCAATTGTTCAGACTATAGTCTGAACTATTGAATACAGACTAGACAATAGTGTAGACTATAGAAGTAACTATAGCCTGGACTATAACAGTCTGGACAATAGACTATACAATACAACACTTTCATCACGAGTATAGACCAGACAATAGACTATAGTCTATGGTGTGGACTATAGAGTAGACTATTGTCTGGACTATAGAGTAGACTATAGTCTGGACTATAGAGCAGACTATAGCCTTTTTATAAACCAAAAAAGATATGCCGAAGTACTAAACAGTAAAAATACAAACAAGCCTAATTAGGCAATAGTAAATGCTTAGCAAAGACGTATAAACACTAGATAATTAGCTTAAGTGTTATTTTTTATACAATTCTTTAATTAAAAATAAGCAATAGTCTAATCTGTATACTATTTTCTTCTTTATACCAAATTTTTAAACAAAACATTTAATTTGCATTTTTTTGTTTTTGTTCATCCATATAAATGTTAGTCATAAGCTTAATGATTTTATAATTTAACCCTTCTTTTAAATGTGTTGTTTTCCAGAACTTTACCTTTCACCCTGTTATTGTTTTTAACATAAATTTTTCATACAATTTCTGGTTTTTGTTTGTAAGGCTAATTTGCTAAATCGTAAGTAACTTAGAAAGGGAGACAGAAAAAGCACATTTTTTAAAAAGGGGCTGAAAAAAGGCGATGGAGTACTTGGGCTATTGTTTCGTGGTAAATTAAGGATTTTATGTATGTTTTTAATGTCTTATTTTGCGAAAACATTATAATATAAACTAAGACTTATACACACATACACACACTCTTTAGAATATATACCTTAAAGAAAAATTTTATAAATAACAATTTTATCACTTTTATTTTTCTTAACTTCTTGGTCTTCACTTGTTTTCATATTACAACAACAACAGTAGTAACAATGCCATCGTTCTATTGTTCTTCTAAACAGGTCAGCTTTTAGAAGTAGAACACACATACACCCTCCTTGACTTGTAGTTTAACGAAAATTTTCCTAAACAACAAGGAACAAAGGAAATGCCAGCAGTAGCATCGGCATCAGCAGCATCATTATTACAAACAAATATAATAACAATAACAGAAGCAACAGCAACAACTAATTTCCCAGAAAATATTTTGGCACGTTTAACTGCTGAAAATGTGTTACAAATTTGCTTTTTATTACAAAAGGATGTTAAGGACTTTTATTGTATGCCTCTTCTAACACACCCACTACCACCGTTATATATTTTTAGGCGCTATATGAAGTTTTATGCTTTCTTTTTTTTGTGTGTGTGTTACTTTAACCAAACAATGATAACAAGATGCTTATTATTTACTACAGTTATAATAAGAGACTGTGTGTTTTTAAGGCTATTGCAAATTAAATTTAATTTGAAATTTATTTAATTTTTAATAGTCATAACATTGTCAGTGTAAGCTGTAAAGTATGCTTTAGTATTTTTAAATTGATGTAATGGCAGAAAGTCTAGAAAGGGGGGAACTTTAGAGAGGGTTATTAAATAGTATCAATATTTGTTATAATTTTTATGTTAGATTTATGTATAATTAAAGTGTTTTGTTAAGTTATTAGTTTTTAAGTGAAAGTCTTTAAGTATGCTATATTTTGGAGTTATTGACGTTAAGCAATCCTTTAAATGTTAATGTTATATTTATGTTTAAACAAATTTAATAGTTCTTTTGTATTCCTAAAGCAAAGTACTAAAAACTACTTTTTGTTTGAAGCTACTTCTAAGCCTAAAGGTATGCTGTAGAAAACAAAAAAATTTAATAACATTTTAGCTGAAAATTTAAGTAACATATTCTTTGTTCTTTATTTTCTGAACTAATAAACTTAATTAAAAAATAGCTTTTTTAGCTAATGCAAGCATTTTTTAACACTCAAAGAAACATAGCATACTTAAGGGGAGCATGAATAAAGCTTTATTTTATATAAGAAAAATTATCCCTAAATCCCTGCTAATTATTTTATTTATGTAAATTAGCAAAAAAAAGCTAAGAAATTTATAGTTTATTATTATTTCTTTTTTCTCCTTTTTCCTTTAGCCACTTTACAACTATGCTAAATCTAAAAGCCAATGCCTTACAAGCGAAAAAAAAAATAAAAATTAAATTATAATAATCAGGCGATAACAAGATGTAAATGAAATTCATTGAATATAGTTGTTTTGAAAGAAATTTCCATTATCGACAATCCGCAAACAATACCCCAACATCAGCTGTAAACTGAACAAAAGCAACACCAAATTTCTTCTTGCATTTTATCAAATTCTCGAAATAAAAAAAATTACTTTGCAAAGATTTGTTAAACATAAGTTCTGTAAACGTCTGCAAGAGGAATAAACTCCAAAAAGCAAACTATGAAAAAGAAAAGGAAGTATTGATGCTATGAACCAAAAAACAAGAAAAACGACTGGAATTAAATTTACGCCAAATTTACACTAAAAAAAGCATGAGCTGCGGCATAAGGAATTGCAGCAGATGTTGGATAAAATGCAAACATGCAAACTTATGCTAAGAATGAAAGCCAACAAAAAAAATTCGTAGATGAATTGGATTATTTGTGAGTTGAATACTTTATCAGTAGCTGCACAAATTCATTTCATTATCAATAAATGCCATTTGCAAAAGAGAACAAAACAAAAACAGTGTGAGGGTTTGCAGGCAGGATTCACAATTGTTAGAAATTGCTTGAAGAATACAATGTCAAAGGAAATTTTATAAATAAACTGTAGTTAGATTAAAAATATGGACTAAAGTACTTTAGCATACTTAGAGGCTGTTATTAAAATATGTATATGTAAATAACAGAAAGCTTAAGTGTCTTTTCTCTCAATTTGTCTCTTATGTGATAAAAAATAGTTACAAAACTGTAGCATACTTTAAGGTTATGTAAAAGTGTAATATTTCTTCATATTAGCATTTATCGCTGTTGAATTAGTTTATTCATAGTTCACTGAAGAACTACATAAATGATTTCGGCAATTTTCTTATATTAATCTAAAAAAAAATCTTAATAACATTTGTTACTGTTAACAACTACATATTTGCTTAATTCACTCTTTCTCTCCTATTTAAAAGTTATTGAAATTTTACTTGCAAAAGTTTAGCATACTTTGAGGCTGTTACTAAAACATATGAAAATAATGGAAAAATATAAGCTTAAGTGTCATTTCTCTCAATTTCTCTCTTATTTGATAAAAATAGTTACAAAACTGTAGCATACTTTAAGCTTATGTAAAAGTGTAATATTTCTTCTTATTTGCATTTATCGCTGCTGAATTAGTTCTTCATTTAAGAAGAATTAATTCAAAGAACTTCTCTTTCTATCTTATTTCAAATTTATTGAAAAGTTTCTTGCTAAAGTTTAGCATACTTTGAGGCTATTATTAAAATATATGTAAATAATAGAAATATATAAACTTAAGTATCTTTCCTATCAATTTCTCTCTTATTTGATTTTTTTTTACAAAATTGTAGCATACTTTAAGGTTATGTAATATTTTTTCTTATTTGCATTTATCACTGTTAAATTAGTTTTTCATTTAACTTCTGCGCCATTTTGACTTTCACTGTACAGCCAAGACTTATTAAGTAGAATTTTATTTATATCTTGTCTTTTAGATATTAGTGCTGACATTCAGCTCAACTCCTCTCCTTTGCTAACACAGCGGCCACCCACTTTTTTCCTTCTATTTTCATTGTATTATTTAGTCGTATTATGGTTTTTTTCTCTATTTTTAGCACTTTTCCGGCTGTATATATTATTTTTGCGTATATACTTTATCATTTATTAACTCAAGCCTGATTACTTGTGCCAGAACATCCGGTTGAAGTGCTTTTAATGATGAATTTTTCTTTATCCTGACAAGCAACACGAGCTCGAAACACCAAAACCTACCACATTATCCTAGAGTATTAACAAAGTTTTTGTGCTTGGTTTTTTTTAGCCAATAGTTTTTATCATCACCCCTGCAAAAGAATTCTACTTTTTTTTTTGCAAAAGTTTTTTTTTTTTGCCTTAAACTTTGACGAGTTTTATTTAAGCATTAAGACAGGATATAGACTAGGCATTTAAAGGCTGAGAAAAAAAAAGAAAACTTTGACAAAATTGCTTTAAGGCTAGATTATGCTTTTGAATGTTAAAAAGTAGTTAGGCTAAATATTATTCTAAATTTGTTTTATTTTTTGTGCTGCTTATTAAATCAATATTATTTTAATAAAATAAAATTTGAAGCCCTTAAGCAGGACTACAAAAATGTTTTAAGGGATTTCTTTTTAATTTTTTATCATTTTTTTCTCCCAAATTATAAAACAACAAATATTGCTCTACTTAAAGTGCTAAAACTTGTTAAATTGAGCGTTATTGAAAACAGCAAAAATATTTATTGTAAAGAACACAAACTTTTTTTATTATTTTTGCAGAAATTATTGTTCATCAATGGCTTTGTTAACATTGTAAGAAACCTTATTAAACTAAAAAAAAGGAAAAAATTTCCTTTGTTTATAAATATATAAGTTTTGTTTAAACAATTTCTAATATTTTCACTTGTTTACAGTTATTCTTCATAAAACACACAAACTTCAGTTACAACACATCAGGGATGAAAATTTAGTACTTTTGTAGTATTGATAACTTAGTGTATTAACTATCCAAGGAAGTTGTCTATATTCTAGACAATAGGCTAGTCTCTAAGCTATCCTTAGACAAGTCTATAGAATAGTAAAAATTCCAGTCAATAGACTAGATAATAGACTACTTAACGTCCTGGATCAGTAGTCTATTGAGTAGTCAATAGACTAGTCTATAGAGTAGTCAATAGACTAGTCTATAGAGTAGTCAATAGACTAGTCTATAGAGTAGTCAATAGACTTGTCTATAGAGTAGTCAATAGACTAGTCCATAGAGTAGTCACTAGACTAGTCTATAGAGTAGTCACTAGACTAGTCTATAGAGTAGTCTATAGAGTAGTCAATAGACTAGTCTATAGAGTAGTCTATAGAGTAGTCAATAGACTAGTCTATAGAGTAGTCTATGGAGTAGTCAATAGACTAGTCTATAGAGTAGTTAATAGACTAGTCTATAGAGTAGTCAATAGACTAGTCTATAGAGTAGTCAATAGACTAGTCTATAGAGTAGTCAATAGACTAGTCTATAGAGTAGTCAATAGACTAGTCTATAGAGTAGTCAATAGACTAGTCTATAGAGTAGTCAATAGACTAGTCTATAGAGTAGTCAATAGACTAGTCCGTAGAGTATTCAATACTAGTCATTAGACCATTTCATAGTCTAGTCATTACATCAGTCCATAATCTAGCCAATAAACAGTCCCATTAACCAATCAATGGAATAGTCCATAGTCTAGAACTTTAGTACTTTTAATCCTGCAAAAAGTACTTTTCTTGATGAAAGTTACTACTATTTTAAAATTTGAATTTTTTCCATTCCTTCAACACAATCTCTCCTTGACTAAGAAGCTGCAGGACAGACACCAAGTGTTGTCCTTTCAATATAGAAAAAGAAGAAAAACCTTTAGACACAATGTGTTGCAAAGAAAATGTTGCAGCCTTTAACATTCAACTACCCTTTCTATTACAGAGCAACTAAAGCAATAGTTTATTTGCTTTTTAAACCCTGCAGTTCATAGAGCTTGTCACAGAGATTACTACATTAGTGAGGTAACTAGTTACTTTAAAGTTCAAATGTTCTCATTAACTCCTAAAGGTATGCTTTGCTTAAAAGAAAATGTTGCAGCCTTTAAAATTCAACTTCCCTTACTATTACAAAGCAACTTAAGCAATAGTTTACTTGCTTTTTTCAACCTGCAGTTCATGGGGCTTGTTTTCACAGCGATTACTCTATAAGTGAGGTAACTAGTTACTTTAAAATTCAACTGCTTTCATTAACTCCTAAAGGTATGCTTTGCTTTATGTTTACACTATCAAAAAGGAGTAATTTAACACCACAATAACTGCCAGGTATGTAGAAAATTTCTTTTGTATTAGTATGTATAAGAGACAATTTAACTTAGAAAAATATTGTCATTGTATACATGTGTTAATAGTATTTTTTCTTGAAAACAAAACAGTGAAACTCAAAAAGAAACCATTTTAATTATTTCCCATAATCAGTTTAATTGTCAAGGTACCGTTGAAGCTTAATTCTCTTTTTAAATAAATCAAATATTTTATATAAATTTTCAAATTGTTTGACCTTTTTTGTTAAGCACTGTCATCGACAAGTTTGTTTAGGTCATCACGTGCATTTTATAGTTTACTTTTCTTTACTTTTATGTTGCTTTCCTATACGTTGTTTTTTTTCCTAACTCTATTTACGTTTTTATTATTGTTGTTTTGTTTTATTTACAAAAACAAACTTTTTGCAAGTTTTTTTTTTTTTGTTTTTGTATTCCCTTCATCTTATTTTATTTATGCTGGCCACAATTTAGTTAAGTATTAAAGTTTTTGCTATTTTTAAAAATCTAAAGAAAATGTCTTTGTTTCCTTGTTGTCATGGGGTTTTTAAAGTTTGTTATTGTTGTTGTTGCTTTTTTCTGTTCGATGAGTTGCTTCGTTGCCCCAAAATGATAAAAACATTTTAGTTTTTTTGTTTCTTGTATAAGATATTGGCTTAAGTAGCAACATTACCTGCATTACAATGAGTTGCCAAAATCAACATGAGCAGAGGGAAACGTTACCAAAAAAAGTTGTTGTATTTATAGACAAAGGAACCCCAAATGAATTTAAAATAAAAAACGGAATTTAAATTAGTATAAATGTATTAATTTTCAAAATAAGGAGATTTATTTAAAAGGGAATTTCTACCAAGAATGAAATTAAAGCAAAAATTGCTTAACAGTACAACAATCAAAGTTGTGGGTCCTGGTTTATCCAAAATGTGGGGAAATTATAAGATTTTTTTCAAAACTATTTGAAATTGGTAATATAAACATTTTTATTTGCATTATTGAGTGAAAAAATATAAATTCCTAAAAAAATTTCTAAAATTTCCAAAATACCCAATTCTGATTTCTTTCTTAAAATTAGATTTAAAATGCTAATAATTTGGTTTTATTATTGGAAATGTTATTAACTGCTTTTCTTACGAATTCCCAAACATTTTTTCAAAATTTCCAAAATACCAAAATTTGATTTCTTTCTTAGAACAAGGTTTAAAAATTCTAATATTTAATAATTATTAATTTTTTTATTAATATATATATTAATAAAAATATGGTTTACTGCTTTTTTAAGAATTCCCAAATTTTTTTTCAAAATTTCCAAAATGCCCACAATAACTTTTTAAACTAGAATAAGATAAAGGTTATTAAACCTTTGACTTAATTCTACTAATATTAAAACAAAAATCCTTTTTTTCTTTTCCCAAAAAAATAACTAAAAATTCCCAAAATCCCCTAATTATGTAGCGGTAAAGCTTAAATTTAGTTATTTTTAAAAAAGGCTTAAAGAAGCTTTTACAAATTATACTTTTGTAAAACTTTTTTTTAATTTTCTTGTAATATTTGTACAATCATCAAAAACAGACTAATAATAGTAAATGTTTCTATATCCACAACTGAAAGGGAAACCTTGTCTTTTATTACCCCCGCACTTCTTACTTGCATTCTATAGTTATTATTATTATGTATTATGTTTCTGTAGTAGTGCGGTAGTTTGTTTGTTAATTTCAAAAATGTTTTCTTGTTGTTGTTGTTTTTTTTATAATATTTTGTGTAAATTGTGTAGTGAAATAAAGTTCCCACAGCTTGACCTAAAAAACAACTGAAAAATAAAAAAAAAATAAAAAATATTATAAAAGAAAAAAATTCCTACTCTAAGTTTTGTACGAAACCGCAAAAGTACACGCGGGCAACAAGCGAAAAAAAAACATTTTAGTAACGCTAAATTAAATAAAAACAAAACGAAAACATATTTTTTAACAAACAAATAAAGAAAACATAAAAAAATCTATTTAGTTGTAGCAACATAATTTTTTTTTTTTTTGAAAAATTTCGTTTTATATTTTAGTAGTTGCTGTAATTTTTAGTTGGTCAGTTGTTTTGGTTTGAGAAAAAAAATTTTCAATTCATATTGTAGTTATTTACCTACGGCCACCACTTTGTTGTAAATATAAAATATTTTAAATTAAAAGTGCAGTGAACAGAATAAAAAACAGACTAGAGATAAATGTTTGTATGTTTTAAAAAATTTATTAAAAATATTACTATTTCCCACGTTAATTTTCATTCAACATTTTACGTTAATTTCTATAATTATTGGGGATTTTAGTGTACAAAAAATATAATAATGATGACAACCCACTATATACAAATTAAGTCATTTGCGTACACGCAACTGCAGCGTTAACGGTTTTGGTTGACCTAGAAATATTTGATTGACATAGAGCTTAATTGTGGCCGTACCTTTTGGTTTATTTAGTTTTTAGGAAAATAAATGAAATTTTTAAATAAAAAAAGTAAATTTTTAAAATATTTTGATTCGCTGTTAGAAAAATAGGTCTATATATCACAGGGAAGAATATTTGTCTGTATTAAACGATATTTGAAAGAAACAGTCATCATTAATATAAAAAGAATTTTAAATTTGATTAATATCCCAGCACAAACATGGAAATGACTTGTACTTACACAACAACTTACTTCTCAATGACTCCTACATACCATCTGCATTACTTCTTAGTATTCTTATAATGGCACATATATAATTTTCTTACACACACACACACAGAAAGAAAATTGTATTTGATAAATAAGCATTGTTTGTGTTACTATGAGAGCGGATTAACAACTGCTAGATCCAGGTTCGTGCTCTCTGTCTGCGTAAAACAAAAAACTCCCTATTTGTAATGACTTATTTAAATACTTATTTGTAAGCGTGCATGATAAGTATTTGCCTTCAATACCAATGCCCTCAAACTAATGACGTGTGGAACATTATTGTGATTCTGAAGTATTTCCAAAGATTTTTTGACATAAAAAGTCGTTTTGGTTAACGTGGTAGTTTACAACGCCCACACGGTCAAGTAGAATCGTATGGACCCATTTTTGTCACTTTAGTATCTCCCAGTAATCTACTTTCTAGACAATTCAAAGATTTCCATGAAACATGAAACATACATGTTAAAGTAGTTATTTATATCGCCCGAAGTAATCTATTGAAAAGTGTTTAGTCCTAAACGTAAGGTAAGTTTTAAAATAAAGTGCTATAAACTATAGCCCTTAATTCTGCAATCAGACTAAAATCGTGTGGTTCGTGGTCCGGTAGTAGAGGTATAGGGCATTCACAAATAATTAATCAATTAATCAAAAATCTAGCGGATGTCTTTACAACATCTAGGTTAACCGAAGAATGCCGGGTCCCTGGTCATAGTAATTGTCAGGGAAACTGTATAGCTGACGAAGATGAAATCGACGCATTTACTGGTATCTCTCTTACTAAATGTAAGCTACTGGTTCAGACTGAACTATATGAAATGGCTCAAATCAGATTCAGTGAAACCACCTGTTTCAATTCGAGGTCAATTTGGTCTCTATACGATGCTCCCACGTCAAGCTTACTATTAAGCTTTCGCAGGGAACAGATAAGATGAGCTCTCTGGGACATGCCTAAAGAATATACTAAATTTTGTGAATCAAACCGGATGGTTTAAATCTGAAAGTAGAGAGTAATAATCAAATGAACTCCTACGACCACTAACACAACGGGACCGCCACTCATGCTTGATTGAGTGGCTGCCCTTCTTACCTAAACCTAAATCTATAAACTTAGCATACATTGAGGCTTTTAAATGAGTGACTAGTGTTGCATAAACTCAAGACTATAAATATTTAAACGGCAACAAAACCAACACTTTTATACACAAAAAAAAATCATATGAAGTACATGAAGTAAATGTAATTTACATAATTTACCAAGCTGTTTACAAAGAGTCAATACATTGTTTTTATAATTTCCATCTTTCCACATTAAAAATTGTTATCTTAGTAACCTTAAGTATTTTTTAAAGAAGTCAGTATAAACATCTGTTTTGTATATACAATACCCTAGACTACTCCATTTGCATATGATAAGAATTGTGTCAATCATAATTGTACCCAAGTAATCTAGGAAGTATACAATCGTATTTAAAGTATATAGTAAATAATCAATACACCCTTAGCAAATGAAATAAACTGATTCTGTAAACTAAAATAACCCTAAACTTAGTTCTGTACAGTTTCCCTCAAACTGCAGGGATATACATATGTATGTGTGCTAGTTATTTGAATGATAGCTATGTATGTGTGTTATATGAATGATAGTTATGTTTACAGGAAGTTATTACACATTTTCCATACATTTACTAGATAGTTTTTCGTTAAAATTTTTATTTTTATCTTTTTTGGTTTTAGCATTTTGCAGTTTTCAAGTTATATGTGTATGAGTGTTTTCAAATATGTTATAAAATTGTTTGAAAATTATAATTAGAACAACATTATAAAACACATACTCCACAAATGTCTATGTAAATGAATCTTAAAAATGTGCTTAAGTTAGTAAAGATAGTTAGATGTTTATAAAAAATTAAATTTTATATAGAACAAAAGAAATATTTTGAAATAATGAAATGTATTATTGAGAAAAATGACTAGTACGATGAGAGCTATTTGTTTAGTTTTACACAATTTACTTTAGATAGCAAAAAAAAAAACTAGTTGTTCATTCTTTATAATTTTATTATAAATATTTCTAAAGTATACTTTGAGGTGTAATAACTTGTGTAAGCATTACACAGCACTTGATTACCGGTAAGGTATGTTTGTGGCATTATTTTATTGACACATTGACATATGAAATTATTATTGTTAAATGCTATTCATTTTTTTTTTTTTATTTACATTAGTAATTTAAATTGAAAAGTTTTTATAAAAGATTTTTTAAAAGGTAACACAAACAATTTTAAATTCTATATACAGTATAAAAAAAAAATTCTTAAAATATAGTGTCAACATAAACTTTTATTTCTAATAATTTTTCAAAACTTCTACTATTATTTACACTTTATAAATTATTTATATATAAATATAAATAGAAAGCATACTTTAAGGAGCACATTTTTTTTTAAAAGTTTATTGCATAGTTAAGTTTATAAATTTCTACTTTATATTTACAATAATGCAAAATTTTAAAGAATTTTCTTTTAAATAAATAATAAACTCAATTTAAAGCATTTTAAATGCTTAAAATATTTTACTGAAAATTAAAGTTTGTTTTTTTTTTTTAATTAATTACCGTCCAGGGCAAACCATGTTTTTATGCATTTCATTTGAGTTGGAAAAAAACTAAAAATTTCTTTTTGATTTTTTTTATAAAAAAAAAAAAAATAAAATCTTTAATGCTCTGTCTTTTTGCACAGTACATAAGAATATTTAAATAGAACTATGTTTTTTTTTTACAGAAAAATTTCTAACATGTTTGCATTTCATATATCTCTCATTTGCCATGTTTAGTTTATGGCAAAAGTGAAACAGAATTCTAAAGGATGCTTTTGATTCATACGTGTATTGTAAATGCCACAAAAGTATTTAAGTCTCTGCTGTATTTAAGGCTAAAACAGACGTTAGGTTTAGATAACAAAAAAAAATAATAGGAAAAAAGGCTAAAACAAAATGAGTTTCACTCAGCCTTTTAGACATATTTGCTATTTTTCCCTTTTTTGCAGTAGAAAGTGTAAGATATGCAGTTTTATGCAAACATTATTTGCATGATAAATATGAAAAACAAAGCAAGAAAAATTGTAAAGCATACATGTAGGCAAAAAAAAAGAGGCAAATCTTTATTATGTATTTTTATGTTTTAGTGTTTAGTTGGTGTCACTATGTATACATTTATGCTTTTCTTTTTGAGGTTTTAGTATTAATGTGCTCATTTCAGTTAGAGCATTTTTTGTTTGCCAAGTTGCTCATTTTGTTGTAAAAATATATGTATATAAATCCACCTGTTGTTGTATGAGGTTTGAAATTCTGTTTTAGAATTTTTAATTTCAAAATTAAATTCAAGGATTTGGCTTAATGCAAAAAAGGAAGGACTTACAAAGGTTGCAAAATTAAACAATTAAAACTATTAAAATAAATTTATTTACTTTTTGTAAGGAATTCATATTATTTATCGTGAGCCATTAACAACACATACATATTTGCTACTAGTATATGTTTAAAAGCAAAAAAATGTGCACCTAAAAGTATACTACATTAATAATTTTATTCCTACATTACTTTAGTTTTAAGCCTTTATTGAACGTATACCTAAAAGTATGCTTATTTGCTATAATTTTTAGTAAATTTTTTAATAAATTAATCTAATCCTTAATGCTAATAAATAACCCCTAAAAGCATACTACAGTTTTTAAAAACAAATTAAAACTCTTTAAAACCTAATTTTTTCCCATAATACTTTCATTTTAAAAACCTTATTAAACCTGTATACCTAAAAGTATGCTTCATTTTTCCATCATTTTTTAATAAATTGCAGTAAATACAGCTACACACACACACTAACAAAAAAGCCTTAAATATCATTAATTAACTACACTTTAGTTTAACTAAAAACATTTTAGAAACATAAAACTATAAAACACACACACACTTATACATATTTACAAAGCTGCCAGCATTAATAACAAAATAGTGAAAAAAGTTTATTTATAAAATAGACCACTATAAACTAAAGCATACATTCAGGCATTATAATGTGTGACAAGTGTTGCACAACCACTTGGCTGTCAATACTTACACGTCAGCAAACCTAGCACCCATACACACACAGAAATCAAATAAACTACATGGAGTATATCTAGCAGTTTTACAAGGACTCTATGAATCCTTTTTATGACTTTAAGGTAATAATTTTTTAATCATTTGTTGCAGATAGAATGAAAATAGAGAAAGATAGAGTCATGTTAGTGACTTAAATTTATGGAGACAACGTTAAAAATTTGATCCAGCCGAGGCTGCTGTCTAATAACTATAATATAAGAGAATATTGTCTTTAAATGATCCTCCGATTCCTTCCGGTTCAAGAAAGAAAAAAAGAGAAAGAGAGAGCCTAGGTAGCTGTGTATTAGATAGATGAACTATTAATACCAGATAAGGTTTTCTGTAAATGATCCTCCGATTCTTTCTGGTTAAAGTATGTGTTCCTTAACAAATTCTGTAACAACATTTTCCCGAACTTCAGGGCAATGTAACAAACTGTTACCTTCAATGCGACTATATAGAATTAATCAATACAACAACTTTAAAGTGTAAAAAATTGAAAAAAAATCACTCACACAAATGTATGATAGAACATGCTGTAATACAGGGTTGACTAGCTGATGATGCCTCAATGTAGCATAAATGTAAATGTATTAAAAATATTACAGTAAAAACTGCTTGGAATGACTCTAGGAGGTCTAACAACGTCTAAGAAGATAAATCAAATCTTACCACACAAACTATAGACTTTGACCGGAATCGAACCCACTAACTCTAGACTAATAGACTACTGCTCTGCGAACATAATAGTTGTTTGGTTGGTAGTTTAAGCGAACTTTCAAGAAAAATCGTATAGATTCCGTTTTGATAAGAGCACACAACTTGTCAGATATATGGTAGTGTATTAGATCCAGCCTGTAGCAATAATATATATCAATTAATCGTAGAGTCTGGACCCAGCTAATTCAACAATTTTGGTTGATACCTACGGCAGGGAATTCACAGAGAAGGTGGAAAACAGTTTCTTGTCTATCCCTGTCATTGCAACTGTAATAAAATCCCTAGAAAGGAAGCTGAAGCCGACATGCAAGGACTAGCCTAGAACCCTGTAACTATTCTGTTAACTCTGGGAAAAGTCCTCACTGTGTAATTCCAAAGCATTCCCTATTAAATATGCATATGTGATTAAACTACATGTAAAATTTCATTTAAAATTTCCGCTTGTGTCCACTTTTTTTCTCACAATTTTATTAAACAGAAAACAAAATAACAAAAAACTTTTCAATTTTATTTCATTTTTGTTCAAATGTCTGTTGTCGATTAACTCTGACAATGATGAACAAACAATAAAACAGCAACAGTTTTATAAAAAAAATATGACGCCTGTTTCTCTATTAAATACAACAAAAAGTTGTAAAAAAAAGTGTAAGAGTAAAAAAATATCCTACAACAATGAAACATCAATATTTAGTAGGGACCATATACAAGTTTTTTTTTAATATTTTTTTGTTGTTGACTTGTTATTGCTGGCAGACAAGTATGCTTTTATAGAAGAGAGACAAAAAAAAGTCTACCAACATGCAATAACATCTCAACGTCAGCAACAACATCATCATACACTCTCATCTCATCAACAACAGCACGTCAAGTAGAGTGTCATCATTGGCAACATACCACGATTACATTCCCACAGATACAACAAATCGATAGACTAAAGACACACTTTAATACAATAAAAAAATGTACACACACACCCACATATGCACACATTCAAGTTTAAGATGGCTAGATAAAGGTCCTTTATAAAAATAGTTTAATACTTTCGCACATACATACATAAGCTCCTACAAGTATGCAAGTGTATTGTTGGTTTTGTACAAAAATATTCTATAAAAAAGCAGACCAGTACAGAGTACAATTGTTTCGGTGTATGTAAGAAAATTTGTTTTTCATTTCTTGCTCCTTTTTGATAGGCTACAAAATTGTTGTTTATAGTGTTTTTTTGTCCTGCTGTTAAGGATTGTATTTCTTGTTGATTTTTATGTTTTGCAAAAACAATGGACTGGAAAATTTTCCTGCTGCTTTGTTTGGTCTTGAAGTGTCATTTAAAGTAATTTTCTGGTTTTAAAATTGTAACAAGAATTTATGAAAATATTGCAAAAAGAGTATAAATTTTTAAGAATACAATAGTATAGAAGCTACTGAAATGTGCAGAATTTTTAAATAAATGTTTCGGTTAAAATTGTTAAAATAGTTTTAACAGCTATTGATTAATTTAATGTCTAAAAGTATGCAATATTTTTAAGCTTATATAACCAACAAACAAACTCTTGGAATATTCACGAAATTAATTAAAATCTGTTGCATATTCTCAAGGCTGATGATATAATAAAATCTATTTTAAAGATTACATATAATAAACAGAGTTTTTCAAGAATTTTGAAAAATTTAAGGCAAAATTGCTATACACCTTAATAAACTCTAAGTGCATTTATTTTTCCAACAATTACCATAATCCTGAAACGTTACACATTGACAAATCTGTTAAAAACATTATAACGGAATTAAAAACTTTTCATATGAATAATTTTCGCTTTATTAGCCAAAAAGAAAATTTGCAAAAAAAAAGCAAAAAAAAAAAAAAAAACTGAAACGCACACAACGCCAAAATAAATAATTTGTCATGCTGTAACATTTTTGGCAAAACAAAAGTGTAACAAACAATATGAAAAAGAATAATAATAAAAAAAATAAAATAAATTATTTAGCATGTTTGTGAAATTCTGCATGAAATAAAGAGTGAAATGGCAGGAAAACAACAGAGAAAGCTGAAAAAAGAGATTTTCAGCTTATTGTTGTTATTGTTTAAAGGTGCAAAGGTGTCATAATCATAAAAGCTAACGTTGCATAAAGCAACTTCATAAAACCATATAAAAAACCATGTGTAACAAAAATAAAATTGTTAAAAAAAGGATTTTCACACTTTGACACTAACGAAATAAACAACACAAAAACCCCTACACACACACACACATACCCTTACCATAAAAGTAAATAACGTTTATAGGTGTAAATAAGTAAATTTTAACTAAAACACAGGATATAAAAAAATATAACAAAAACAAAATTTACCATAAATACACACACACATCCACCCCATACCCTACCAATTGCTGTGTATGTCTCCTATATGCTCTTTACACATTTTATAGAAAATTTTGTCACATTTTTTTTTCGCCATTATCATATGTAGTTTTTTCCCTAGCAATTTGCTTAAAGTGTACAAAAAAATCATTTAGGAAGTATTTTCTATTTTGGCGAAAAAAAAAATCATTGTTGCCAAAATATGGCAAAAATATATAACAATATTTTTATAAATTTACTTTTTTTTACAACTGTATAGTTTAATATGTGTCTCGTCGTTTGCTATCTTCTGACTGACGGTTTTTAGTTTTTTTCGTGTATTTTTTGTTGTATTGTGACACTTTAATGATGCAAGTTTATGATGCTTTTAGGGCATTTCACCTTTTTTTATACATTTTATTGTTATTATTATGAGTATTTTTGCTGTTCATCTTAAAACAGAGTTTTTGACGCAGAAAAACTCGCACTGGGTGCTTTTAGTTGAAAATATGAAAAGCAATTTTTTTTGGAAAAAATCTACTGTTGTATTTTAAACTTTTATAACTACCCTCCAAAATGGAAAGTACAATACTTTTTCCTTTCCTCTAGACTTTAGTAGATAATCCAGATTATCGAATACAGTTCAATCGTTAGTTCAGACTTAAGTCTACAACTCAGTTTATAATATATATATTCCAGACTACAGTCCTGACTATAGTCTATAGTCGTGATTATAGTCTATAGTCCTGACTAGAGTCTATAGTCCAGACTATGGTCTTTAGTCCTGACTATAGTTTATAGTCCAGACTATAGTATATAGACCTGACTATAGTTTATACTCCAGACTATAATACTCCAGACTATAATCTATAGTCTATAGTTCAGACAATAGTTTATAGTCCTGACAATAGTCTATAGTCAAGACTATAGTCCTGACTATAGTGTATAGTCCTGACTATAGTGTATAGTCCTGACTATAGTGCATAGTCCTGACTATAGTCTATAGTCCAGACTATAGTCTATAGTCCAGACTATAGTCTATAGTCCTGACTATAGTCTAAAATCCAGACTATAGTCTATAATCCAGACTATAGTCTATAGTCCAGACTATAGTCTAAAGTACTGACTATACTCTATAGTCCTGACTATAGTCTATAGTCCAAACTATTATCTATAGTCCAGACTATAATCTACAGTGCTGACTGTAGTCTAACGTGTTGACTGTAGTCTATAGTCCTGAGTATAGTCTATAGTTCAGACTACAGTCTATAGTGCAGAGTATAGTTTATATTAGTGACTATATATCAATAGTCCATTCTATAGTCTATAGTCCATATACCAGACTATATTCTACATCAAGAGTATAGTCAGACTGTAGTCTATAGTCTGGATTACAGTTCATAGTTGAAACTAATTCTATAATCAGAACTATCGTTTCTAGACCATATCAATAGTCCAGACTGTACCATATAGTCAAGACTATAGTCTATAGCCAAAGCTATAATTTATTATCAATACTTTAGTATGTTGTCCAGACTATGGTATATAATCTAAGCTATAGCTCATAGTCCGTATACAGTTTAAAGTCCACGCTATTGTCTCTATTCCTGACTATAATCTTCAGTACATGCTACTACTGCTGTCGCTACTGCCGAATATAACTTCTTAATATATATTCGTTGCAAGTAAATTTAAAAATTTATTTATTAACTTATTTTCATTTTATTTCAAACTTTTAAATGTTGACTTTTTCGTTTACTTACATTATAAAATTAGTGTCATTTTGTCCTTAATGCTCAGTGATTTTTTTACTTTTACGACTTAAGTACAGAAAAATATCAAAACTTTTTCGTCTAACAATAAGAGACAATTACCTGTAAAGAACAGAAAGAAAAACAAAATATTAGACAAAAAATTATTAATAAAATGTAATAAAAATTTGTGTAATTTTGTTAATTTACATAAAATTTATGACCGAAAAAAGTAAAATATATATATATTTTTCAAAAGAAAATTAAGTAAGTCTAAGATAAACAATAGCTATAAAAAACATAACAAATTGGGGCCATAAAGAAGTCAAGTACTTGAGAATATTTACTAATAGAAAACATAAAATTTTAAAAGGTAGATTTGTATTTGAAGAATTGTTAAAAGTTTTAATGCAAAATTCATAAAAAGGTTCTTAAAAAGCATTTCGGATGGCAAAATTTTTAAGTTTAAATATATTTTTTAAAACAAAATTTAAAATATATTTTTTTGTAATTTATGCATAATTTTACTTTTACAATAATTTTATATATTATTACAAAAATTATAAAAAAAATAATAATACTCTTTGCAACGGAATAGTACCCACATTTCAAACATTTATTATAATTGTGTAATTTTGGCACGTTTGGTTCATTAAACTTTTCGTACGTTTTTCCTTTTATGTATGTATGGTTTCCTTTTTGAATGTGGCAAAACGAAAAATGAAAAACGAAAAAAACAAAATCGAAACTGCCATCTATGGTTTTATATAAAATAAAATATATAAAAAAAGTATAAAATAAAAAAATAACATGTAGTTAAGACCAGGTATGAGAAGACAATAATCCAGCAACAACACATAATAAACGATCTTCAAAGATACACCTCTACATACGCACGTTTCTACAATCTATGTGTTTGACTGTCTGTCCGTCCGTCCGTCTCTTTTTGTGTATGAATGTAAGAGTAAAATAAATGCGTGTAAGTATGTGCCACCCACTTAATAATTCTAAACATGATTTCAACTACCCCTGAGGCTCATAAACTCTATCAAACAAAATAAACTACTATGTACGTATACTTAATACATGGGGTACATAGACATTTATAAATAAAACATATACAATAAGAAAAAAACGAGCCAACCCAGAAAACATTTTAATGTATTTTCTTTTTTAATGTGCTATAGTTGGTTCTGGTTTTATCAGGATTCTATATTTTGTATCCTTTAAATTTTAGTTTTGTTATTTTATTGTAGAGTTTTTTTTTAGTTTATTTTGCTGAAGTTTACTTTTCTTTTGTTTATTTCCTTAAAGTTGGCTTGGTAATGTTAAAACATTTTTTATTTATTTTTTTTAAACAACCATAGTTATCTTTAGCTGCGTGTAATTTTAAGAAATGACTCTATAAATAATCGAAAGAACTGTAGCAATAAAACACTTCATGAACAAGTACAACTTTCGGCTGTTTGCCACAAAGTTTATTTATTTAAAGCTTTTGGTTGACTACATACTGCTACAGTTGCTACAGTTTAAACTATTGTATATATATCTGGCTAATATAAAATAGGCTATAGTCCCGTATATAGTCCTGTATATAAACTATAGTACAGTCTACAGTTTATGGTCCAGACTACAGTAAATAGTCCAGATTAGAGTCTATAGCCCATTATAAAAACAACAATCTACTCTATAGTCAATAGTCCAAACAATAGTCTATAGTCCAGATTATAGTCTATAGTCCAGACTAGAGTATAAAATCCAGACTATAGGCTATACTCCAGACTATAGTCTATAGTCCAGACTATCGTCTATAGTCCACTCTATAGTCTATAGTCCAGACTATAGTCTATAGTACAAGCTATAGTCTATAGTCCAGGCTATAGTCTATAGTCCAGACTATAGTCTATAGTCCAGACTGTAGTATATAGTACAGACTAGTGTAGTATATAATCCAGACTATTGTCTATAGACCAGACTATAGTTTATAGTCCAGACTATAGTCTATATACCAGACTATAGTCTACAGTCCACACTATAGTCTATAGTCCAGAATATAGTCTATAGTCCAGAATATAATCTATAGTCCGGGCTATAGTCTATAGTCCAGACTATAGTCTAGTCTGTAGTCTATAGTCCGGACTATAGTCTATAGACCACACTATTGTCTACAATAGTACAGAGTATAATATATAGTCCAGACTACAGCATATAATACAGACTACAGTCTATAGTCTATAGGCCAGATTATAGTCTATAGACCAGACTGTAGTCTATAGTCCAGACTACAGTCTATAGTACAGACTATAGTTTATAATCTAGACTATAGTCTATAGTCCAGACTATAGTCAATAGACCAGACTATATTCTATAGTCCAGACTATAGTCAATAGTCCAGACTATAGTCTATAGTCAAGACTATAGTCTATAGTCCAGACTATATTCCAGACTATAGTCTATAGTCCAGACTATATTCCAGACTATAGTCTATAGTCCAGACTATAGTCTATAGTCCAGACTATAGTCTATAGTCAAGACTATAATCTATAGTCCAGACTTTTGTCTACAGTCTAGACTATTGTCTACAGTCCAGACTATTGTTAGTAGTCAAGACTATTGTCTATAGTTCAGACAATTGTCTTTAGTCCAGACTATTTTCCATAGTCCATACTATTGTCTATAGTCCAGACTATTGTCTATAGTTCAGACAATTGTCTATAGTCCAGACTATTGTCTATAGTCCAGACTATAGTCTATAGTCTAGACTATTGTCTATAGTCTTGACTATAGTCCAGACTATATTCTACAATCCAAACTATAGTCTATAGTGCAGTTCCTTCGAAACAATTAAAATTTATTTTCAGTGCCTAGTTTTAGGCTCTCACAAAATAATCTCTATTATAGTTAAAATAAATTCTTACTGATTTAATATCTTTACAATTTCTAACATAATGACCATGATGCAATATACATATTTATAAAGAAAATTCTTTGTAACTCATTTTTGCTATAAATATTTTTCAACAGCAAAGTTTTTTTCTATACTTATATTTCTATAAATACTTTAAAGGTACTTATAAAATTTATGTATTGATTATGAAGTAGGTGTTTTGCATATTTAAGTGTACAATTTTTTTTTTTACTTTTTACTACTGTTTACTACCAAAGTATTGTGTTTTATACTTCTATACAGTCTTTTCATACTTGACTTCTAGCAGGAGTAGAATATCACAACAAACACTCGAGAGACAATAAATTGTATAAATAAAATATAAAAATAATAATAAAAATATGAATATTTAGTTGAGAAACCATTAAAATGTGCTGGAATTTTTAATTATTAAGATATTGCTGTTGGCAGTAAGCAACAACAAAATGATAAAAGCAAAAAAACATATAAACTACGTGATAAAATGATAAAATTTTTGTTTTTTTTTTGGGTAAATGTCATTGATAAAACATTTGTTTTTGTTTGCTATCTTTAAAACTTATAGCTTAATGCATAAGATATATATTTGTTCTTGTTATATAGATGCAATCATGTAGATTTTTTTTTGCTTACATATGAGTAAATATACATAAGTTCATCATTATCTGCAGAGAAATTTTTTACACAATATTTGAAAGGTAAGAGTGTTAAAAAACATACTGAAAATTTCTAAAGCCTGTATTTGACATTTACAGCTTGAAGTTTATTTACTTTTCTATGTTATTTTTGCAAAAAAATAAAAAGAGAAACTATTGGAAGTGTGTTGATAATGTATGCTTGTTTTGACTCCTAAAGGTATGCTTTATATTTGAAACTATACACATGATGCATTTTATAAATATTTTTTTCTATATAAACACAAACATTTATAATGCTTGAGAATCAGCTATGTTTGTATATTTGATCCTTAATATCATCATCATCTCAATCTTGATGAACAGTTCTATTTTTTTTGCATTCGGTAGTATTTCTGTTAAAAGCATAGGAGTACATTTATAGAATTTATTTTTTCTCCTGGTAAATTTATTTATAGTGTTTTTGTTAAAGTTTAACTTTATACAGCGTGAGAAAAACATATGTATGAATGAAAATGGTTGCGACAATCTTTTGTAAATGATTATTAGAAGACTAAACTATAATATGGTTGCTGTAATTACAGCTTTAGTTGTTCCAACTATCTTATACATATTCATCATGCAAATGACTATTATTGTCATACATGTGATTGGGCCAATCATTTAAATGATAATTAACATTTCAGTACAACATATTACAACATAATTTTCAATCATTAAAATGATTGTGGCAAACGTGTACTTGTTTACTGTAATTATATATGATAGCGACAACTAAAAACACGTTTACAATTTTCATATTTTCCATTTTCTTTTAATAATGTTACAATCATTACTTTAGCTAACATATTTTTTTCTCTGTGTGTTTACACATCAATTTGCTTTTAACTTCAGCTCTACGCTTGGCAGGAGTAGAAACATTTTTCTTCTTTTATAAATTTCTATTTACAATATTTAAAGAACAAAATAAAGAAAAGAAAAAAAAAAACTGAAAACTGCATTCAATGGCTTCAACATTGATGAATCAGTGAGGCATTTACAAAGTCATGTTATATTTCTTTTCCTTTTGATGTTGTTGATTGCGGCATGTAAAGGAAATTTATTTTTTTCAATAATTTTTTCTTTTTACTTCATAAAGCTTTAGTCATAATTAACTTAATAAAGCATGTAGCATATAGAAAAAAATGTTAATTAAATGTCTAGTGCAGAGGAAAAGTATTAAAATTTTAACATTGAATTTAGAATTTTTTTCAGACGTATTTTTCAAAGCGTTAAGTTTTAAATTGAACACTTAGTTGGCATATTAGAAAATTATTAAATTGCTAAGCATACATTTAGGCTTGAA
Source organism: Lucilia sericata (assembly GCF_015586225.1). Taxonomy (NCBI): domain Eukaryota; kingdom Metazoa; phylum Arthropoda; class Insecta; order Diptera; family Calliphoridae; genus Lucilia; species Lucilia sericata. The sequence continues at coordinate 23,662 of NW_023994777.1, forward strand.
CTATTAAAATGTTAAGCATAGTTTTTATTGCAAAGCTTACTCTAAATTTAAAGCATATTTTAAGGCTTAGAACTTTAAAGTGTCTTCTTTAGTGAATCGTTTTGTAGAAGCCTAGTTAAATATTTCGATAGCACAACTACGGAACACAATTGCCGTGGGTATTGGTCACTGGCCCTATGGTCTTGATAACAAAATATTAATTCTTCCAAAAAACGACTACTGCAGAAACTGTAATGATGATGAAGGATGGCATCCACTTTCACTGTCAATGTCTGGCCCAAGCAAAACATGGCTATAGCCAATAGGATGTAAAGTAATTAGGTCAAAAAGTGTATACTTTTAGGCAACTATAATTATTATTTATTTCCTTCAAAATTTAAAGCATATTTTAAGGAAATTTATTTAAAGTTGCCTTCAAAAGAAAGAAACTTTTAAATTAAGTTTAAAATTTTAAACAAAATTTATTTCATTTTAATTTCTACAAAAGTTCTAAGGAAACACAACATTAACTTTTGTTTTGCAAACTTTTGAACTAAAGTTAAATATATAATTAATGAAAAATATATATGTATGCATATTTATAATTAAATATTATAGCTAATGAATATCCCCTGTTGTTGTTGTTGTTTTCATATGTCAATGTTTGCTATAAGCTATTACTGTGCCATAATTATATTTTTATTATTATTTATTTTTCAGTATATATATATATATTTTTGTCAACTTTGTACAAGATATTTTCCAAGTGTTGTTTTGTTGTTTTTTTGCTTTTTTCCTTTTGCTAAAGTGTGACTGTTGTCATGACAGTTTGGCGTTAAATTAAGTTTTTATTCAGAGTTTGTTTATATTTATTTTTTTTTTTTAAATTTCTGCTACAACAATGTCAACTTTGTCATCAGTCAAACTACAAAATAACAACGACTGAAAGTAAAAATGAATTTTAATTTAAAGTTTTTTTTTTCTCATATATTCATTTTAATTTTGTTGTTTTTTTCCTTCTTCTACTTTTAGTCTACTTAGTTAGTCACTCACTGTTTGTCTTCAAGTATGTCTGAGTGGTTCATCTACACATACATGAAAGCTCACTTACTTTTATACATATTTTTTCATATTAAACTTTATTTTTATATTTAAGTAGTGTGTTTGTATATGTGTATATTTTTTATATTTTTTCCATATATTTTCTTGTTTAAGAAATATTTCACACATCAAGTAATATTGAAAAGAAAACTATAAAAACCAGCGTTAAATAAAGTGAATGGAATAGTACCGCTATGGAGTGGTACTGTAATTAAGTGCAAGTTATAAATTTTAAATCTGAGACCGTCACTAGTCAGCAATGCTATCAATGCCTAAATGTATGCAATAGTTGTTCGTATATCAAGACGTTTTAAACTCCCAAAGATCTGTAATAGTTTCAATGCGATATTTATTCGTTATTCAACGCCTAAAAGCATGCAATTGTTTCCGATACTATAATATTATTGAAATTAAGTAAAATGCCTAAAAGTATGTTATGTTTATCATGTATATATTATGATGGTGCGAACTAGAGAATGGTCAGTGTGTTATTTGAATGGTGATTTTAACACATTTTGATTTTCTAACGCCTAAATGCATATAATAGTTTTAGATATTAAAGATATTATGAAAGTAGCTGAAACGTCTAAATGTATGCTATACATTTTATCAAACAGTTGTCTGAAGCTTAACATAATATGATTGTGCCAACTAGAGAAATGATCACAATGCTATTTGAATGGCAACTTTAAAATATTTTGAGTTACAAACGCCTAAAACTATGCAATAATTTTGGATATTAGAATAGTTTTTACAGTAATCGAAGCACTCAAATGCATGCTAAAGTTTTGAAGCTATAACTATTACTGAATAAAGATCAGATTGTCCCTAATACTACTCATGATTGTTTGCTGACAACTCAGTGTATATAAAAGCAATATTTCTGCGATTATTTTCTATCGGGCAGCAAAAAACATTAATTTTTTTTAAAGAAATATATATGATAATGAAATATAAATAAGAACAGAAGAAAATATATTACAAAACATATACAATAAAGTGTCAACAGTAATTTATAAACATATAAGAGAAAAAAAACCCCTTCAACACATACGCTTAAGCACACATACATATATATGTGAACACACATCGATTTGACATAAAGTAAAGGATATAAAAAGTTTTTGCTAATATTTTGATGTATGACATGTCAAAATATCAACATCAACCATTATATAAGTATGTTTATATACTACATACATTGTACAATATGATAACGTTTGAAAACTCATTCATAAACACTAAAGTAAGTGCCAACATTTAAGAGGATCTCTTTGGCAGCCAGCAAAGTTAAAGGGGACGAGGTATAGTAAAAGACTTCATAAAAAGAACATCAACAATAACAGCAAGAAAAGAAAGAAATAAATAAAAGTGTAAAGAAATAAAACACAAACACACACAAGTCCTTTCTTTCATTTATTTCCTTAAGACACAGAAGCACAATACATAACAGCAGCAGGGGCAGGAGTTAAATATAAAAAAAAAATCAACACTGAGACAAGTTTTTTATTACTTTCCGTTTCTTTTAAAAAAGTATTAAAACACATACAGTATGTAGGTATACATGTATGTATGTTTGAAGAAAAATTACTTTTTAAAAAGAGCTGCTGTTAAACGCCATCAACAACAAACGATGACAGTGTTTGCAACAACAAATAAATGAAATGTTTGTCTATATATTACAGCTTAGTTTACACATACGGCAATTTGTTTTTTTAACCGTGTTTGTTAGACTCTTTTCCTTTATACTTTCTTTTAGATTGTAACACCTTTCTTTCATTACTAGCTGAAAATAGTCAAAGAGCTGTTGAAAGTCCTCCTAAGCAATACAACAGCTATTGAAAAAAAGGCCTTGAAACTGCTTTAGTATACAGAGCGAGGCATATTAGTATTTACTTGATTGCCGTTTAATATCCTGGCAATTTTATAGACATACAAACATACTATACAGTGACACTTAATGCTGTCAACACATAATATTTCTTACATCATGTTACAACAGCAGCAATGAAAAACAACAACTATCTGCAAATAGATTTCTTTAGCAGATGCTATAGAGAGTGATAAATGATATAAAACATGATTTATTTTTGCTGAAGTGTAAATAAATGTATGAGTTTTTTCTTGTTGTTCTTGTTGTTTTTTTGTTTAACATAATGAATTTTTAATAAAAATACAATCTCAATATAAATTATATGCTATTATATATTAAAAGTGTATTATTTATTTTCATGAAAAAAAAAAAATGGAAGCGATTTTTTTTAGAAAAAAATATACTTTCACTTTAGTTTTACAACCTGAAGATATGCTATATATATTTTTTATCAAATAGCTGGACAAGGAAGTCTTGCATGAGTACGACTAGCCTAGACTATAACGTAGACTGCAGACTAGACTAGACAAGTCTAGACTACACTAGACTAGACCCACCTAGACTAGACTAGAATATAGACTGGAATATAGACTAGAATATAGACTAGACTAGACTATAGACTAGACTATAGACTAGACTAGACTATAGACTAGACTATAGACTAGACTATAGACTAGACTATAGACTAGACTATAGACTAGACTATAGACTAGACTATAGACTAGACTATATACTAGACTATAGACTAGACTATAGACTAGACTATAGACTAGACTATAGACTAGACTATAGACTAGACTATAGACTAGACTATAGACTAGACTATAGACTAGACTATAGACTAGACTATAGACTAGACTATAGACTAGACTATAGACTAGACTATAGACTAGACTATAGACTAGACTATAGACTAGACTATAGACTAGACTATAGACTAGACTATAGACTAGACTATAGACTAGACTATAGACTAGACTATAGACTAGACTATAGACTAGACTATAGACTAGACTATAGACTAGACTATAGACTAGACTATAGACTAGACTATAGACTAGACTATAGACTAGACTATAGACTAGACTATAGACTAGACTATAGACTAGACTATAGACTAGACTATAGACTAGACTATAGACTAGACTATAGACTAGACTATAGACTAGACTATAGACTAGACTATAGACTAGACTATAGACTAGACTATAGACTAGACTATAGACTGGACTATAGACTAGACTATAGACTAGACTATAGACTAGACTATAGACTAGACTATAGACTAGACTATAGACTAGACTATAGACTAAACTATAGACTAAACTATAGACTAAACTATAGACTAAAATATAGTCAAAAATATAGTCAAAACTAAATATAGACGGACAAGGTTAAGTACTGAAAATTGTGGTACCAAGAAGAATTTCGCACAAGAAAGTGCTGAGAAAGTGTAATCCTTGACCATTACATACATATCCAAAGTATATTAAAAAATTTATAATAAAGCAACTATAAATAAAAATATGGAGCTCTTAAATCAATCTGCTTATTAAGAATATAATGCAAAGTAAATTGCTTTTTCAATTAGTTTTTAATAGATTTAATTTATAAGTTTTTTTTTAGCAAACATATTGTTATGTTTTAATTATTACATTGTGAAAAAAATACAACTGTATTTCAACTCTGATTATGGATGACTAACAGCAAAAACTGTCACACAAATATTAACTACTAAGTGCAAGCCCAACAAACTGTCTGCGTACTTGACTGTAGAGATTGAAAAAGTATGACTTACTGCCTGGCTTAATATTTATATGATAATTTGTTAAAATTGATGCAATTTGTGTATTTTCCTACTGTTCTATACCCTGCCCTTGCCGCACTTTCAATAAAACAAACAGAATACAAATAATTTAGCAGGAACAAGAGACACTGTCGATACAAAAATAAAATATCATAAATTCTGTCATAATATTCATTTAAAATTCATTATTAATAAACAAATACATAATGCATGACAAGCAAACAAACGTAAACGCAACAGAGTAAACAATTTTTTAAAACAAAAACAACCAACATAAATATTTTTTTTTTATAGAAAAAAAAAATACTTTTTTTGCTGCTGTTGCAAATGCTACTGTAAATTTGTTTTTAAATTTAAAAAAAAAAAAAGAAAAGACAAATAAAGAAAAATTTACATAATTTACATACATTTTTAATTTGTTGTAAAAATATCTCTATATATGTATATAAGCTGCTATAAATATAAACAACAACAAATAAATTTAAAACACAGAAAAATAATATAATAATTTTAAACAAAAAACCAATACTTTTATGCCACCATTGTAGTTATATTTATACTGCAAATGTATTTGTTGTTTTAATAATTTAAATCTGCAATAAATTTAAATATTTCCAATTAAATACATAATGAAATACATAAAACAAATAGTTTGTTTTTAAAATGGTCGAAAAGAAGCAACAAAAAAATATTAATTTAATGTTTTAAATATTTACTAGATTTAAAATAAAAGTATTTGAACTTTAAACAAAAGCTATAGCATATATTAAGGGTTTTTTGCAATAATTCATTTTAATTAATATTTGTTTAAAGTATTTATAGGAAGGATATCAATTAAGTGTTGTTTAAAAATTACTTAGAATTGGAATTTAATAGAAATTTCTGATAAAAATGTTTAAAGGTGAAGAATTTAAATTTAGGAAAAAATTTAATATTTAGTGAAAATTTGAATTTTTTTATTGAAAAATAAATTTTAAGACAAAATATGAATTTTCAGCTAAAATTTGAATTTTTAATGAAAATATTAAGTTCTAGTGAAAAATTTAAGTTTTACTAAAAATTTGATTTTTTTTTTTGGAAAATTTGAAGATTTAGTAAAAATTTTAATTTTTAATGATTTTTGAGATAAATTTTATTTTTAGTGATTTTGAGTGAATATTTTGCTTTATAAATATTGAGTTGTTTACCAAATTTAGCCATTTTCACTTAAAGTAGGCACCACTTTTTAATCTGTTTATACCCCTAAAAGTGGGTAATATTTTATCAAATTTTCCATTTCCCCCAAGTAGGCCAAGTTTTTATTTCTACCGCCTATTGGTCTTCGCTAACATCCTACTTTAACAAATAAAAAACATACCTTTAGGATCTAAATTTAAAATGGTTGACTAGACTAAAGACTAGAATATATACTAGAATATAGACTACACTTTAGACTAGACCATAGACTAGACCATAGACTAGACCATAGACTAGACCATAGACCAGAACATAGACTAGACCATAGACTAGACCATAGACTAGACCATAGACTAGACCATAGACTAGACCATAGACTAAACTATAGACTAGACTATAGACTAGACTGTAGACTAGACTATAAACTAGACACGTTCACCCCTAAAAGTAGGCATCAATTTAACACATTTCCCCCAAAATAGGCCAAGTTTTTATTCTACTGTCTATTGGTCTTTGCTGACTGTAACATACCTTTAGGATCTAAATTTAAAATGGTTAAATTCAAATAACAACCTTTCAAGAATACCAATTGAAATATATAAAATATGTTTGTATATGTAAATTTATTTTCCCCCCAAAAAACTTTTAAATAACCACAATTTATGTTTTAATTTCTAATATAATTACTACAAACCTTAAAATATGCTAAATATCTATAAAATTATTTAATTTAAAATTTGGACCCCAAAAACTTTGGACACATCATTTGCAACTCCTTGCCATCATAAGACAAATGTGACTATGTGACAAAAACATATGGGAATGTTTTTCTGAAATTATTAATTTTACGTTTACTAAACCCCACCTTAAAGTAGACTTTAAATAAAAAACCTTAGATTTTATATGCTTTAAAAGAACAATGAATGAAATTAAAGTCAGAGAAAAGTAAAACAAAATATTTTATTATTAACAATATTCACATTTACATATTTTGCTGTAACAACAACAACGTACAACAAAATCGAAAAAATTTATAAAAAAATTATACATGACTTTAATAACCTCCATCCCTTGAGTGGCATTGCAAATGTACGTTTTTGTGTCAGGAAAATTTTTGTAAAATATAAAAAAAAAACATTCTTACGATTTCAAATTAAAAAAAACAAAAAGCTGTAATAAGCAACAACAACACAATGAAACCCTCAACCTTTAACACTTCAAAAAGTAGCCAAACAAACGTTTGCTTCCTTAATTCTAAAAACCAGCAGGATGTGGCAGGAGTAAAAAGTAAGTAGTAGTAGTGGGTAATATAGTAAGTAAAGACAAGTATTTAAAAATTGGGTGGTTGTGAATAACAGAGTTCTTGTTACACATACACACCCATTATTTTGCACATTAATTCTATAAATTTGTATAAGTATAAGTGTTATAGAATAGGTGTATGTATGTGTGTATTTATGTTTGACTGTCTGTCTTGTATTTTGTAGCATATCATTATTATGCACGTTGTGTAATTTGTGTAAATTTTTGAATTGTTAATTAAGTCTTGTGGCAAAAAGCATGACTGTATTCTTCTGGGCCCTTAAAATAACAGAAGTAAGAGCTTTATATATGTACATTTGTTGCTATATATTTGAGGGTGTTATTAGGGTTTGACGCCAAGACAGAAATGTATGAACCATGTCCTATAATTAAATTTATTTAAATATTTCTGCTTAATTTTTAAAATGTTGTAAAACTTGTTTCTTTTTCATCTTTCTTTCTTACTTATATCGGCTTAAATAATGTTATTTCAGGTGCTGCTTAGTTAAATGGAAAAAATTAAAGCCTAATTTTAGGTGTTTAATGGCGTAATGTAAAAAAAAAGCACATTAAATAAACACTCACTCATCATTTTTAGACAAGTCTAGACAATTAAACATGCTGCTTGGCTAATAAACAAAATAACCATTAAAATGTTAACCTTAGCATATTTTTAGGCAGGACAAAAATACAAAAATTTGTTTTATAACTAACTAGAATTAAAAAGAGATTATTTTTTACAGTTTTAGGAAAAAAATTATAACTTTTTGTTAAATGTTTTAGGTTTAGCATACTTTTAGGTTATTATTATAAAATTTCAAATTTTAATTAAGAACTCATAACAAATTACAAATGTTTTAAACATTAAAACCAACAAAAATTCATATGTGTGTGTGTCCTGATTATGTAAATCCATTTTAAGTAATTAAGTCTTGTTATATCAACATCATTTTCTTGCTTTAAACACAACTTTTTTCTCTTAAATTAGTGTGTGTGTGTTTGAAATCGTAAGAAAAGGTCTATATTTCTATTTACTTACAACTTGTTGCTTAATTTTTTCTCCCCAATTTTCTTGTTGTCTTATTTATTAAATGTTAAAGCAAATCTCTTAATGTTGCTACAAGTTATAAAGATATTGATTTTTGATATTAAGAAAAGTTTTTCTGTGTGTTCCAAAAGTAACTTTTGTTACTTGTGTTAACTACTAAAGGTAGTTTTATTTGTGTTTTATATTTATTTTAGGGATTAGCTTGATTAAAAAGGTAAAGAAATCATATAATTTTAAGGGTAAAATAAAACCCTTAGTCTTAGCAAAAAAAAAAACTATACTTAAAGCTGTGCTTTTAGTAAATTAAAGTGTTAGTTTGGCATACATTTTATTTTAAGGGAAAAATATTTGTAATTTTAAAAAGCTGTACTAAAAGTAGGCAATACATTTTGCTTGTATAGTCTCCCTAAAAGAGGTTGTAAATTTCAGATTTAAAAATCTCTCTTTGTTTTGTATTTTATTAAGAAATTAATATTTATTTTTTTTCACTCCTAAAAGTAGGCAACATTATATATTTTTTAATTTCTATGCTGCCTGTAATAAATCAGTATATAATTCTAGGATATTTTTATAGTAAGCATCAGAAGGAAATTTCTATGTACAAAATAGGCAGACAGACGGACAAGATTGTTATATGCTTAACATTTGCTATTAGTTTGTTAACTTTAGCATTATAATTATTTTAAACGTAAAAGTATGCAATAAACATTTTTGTATAAGAAGATGTATACTTCTGTTGTACAATTATACTTTATTAAAGGTTTATTAAACAAATTTTTACACAAAATTTAAACCATAAACTTTTGAAAAAATATCATGAATATTTCATAAGAAATTAACTTAAATTTTTACATTAAATCACATGCCTAAAATCTCCTTAAAGATTTAACACTTCAGTTAACTTTAATTATATATTGCATTATTACAAATCTATAATTAACTTACAAATTCATATAAATACAAATTAAATGCAAAACAACAAAATCACAGCATACGTTAAGGCTACCTATGAAATTAACAAAATACAGCATACCTTAAGGCGGCTACATATAAAACCAGCCTACATAACTGCATAAATTAGTAACTAATGAACTTATTTCATTATAAATACAAGCAAAAAAAAAAAAGAATAAAATGTTTATGATTTCTTAAGAAAAATTAAGGTAATTTATTTAATAAATTATCTTGAACATAAACATCAATGTGTCGTCGTCGTCTTTGCCAGTTTAATCATTAACACGCAAATCTCACACGCACAACAAATAATCAAAGACAACAAATTACTAAACTGGAAGAAACACCTCATCCCCTACATAAAAAATTATAAGAAAAAAACGACATATTTTTTTTTATATAACTATGACCCCCAAAAGCAAAGTGAATATTATCTTAACAACCCATATACATACATATGAACAGTCAAAAAAGGACAGGCAGACATAAGTTCATAAATGAATAATAATATACATATTTTAAGAATGCTCACCCTTAATCACTGAAATCTTTGACATTCAGTTTCCACACTTACACACCCCACCAAAAGATATGTATGTCATATGCCACAAAAAAAAGAGCAGAAAATAAAAATTATTATAAATCATTTGTCATCATATATAGTATAAAGAGCCAGAGAGCTTTAACTACAACAAGTACAATATTCAAAACCAAGGTAACACACTTCCATCTAAATACTTACATAGACAGTTATAACAAAAAACAAGTATACATATATACATTATTTGAAAGTATGCATTAAATTATTGCTTTAAGGTTGTCATACATCATCATCTCTTCTCTCGACTCTTTATGTTTAAGACGACATGTAGAAAAATGATTTTGTTACATTTTCCTTATTTAGAATTTCCTTTTTTTCCTCTGACTTCCTTTTTACTTCATATAGCCCCTTCATTCATATTTATGTTTTGTCATCAAAAGTCCCCTGTTAAATTAGGTTGATGGCATAAGAAATCACAGCACCTTGTGTTTACAGAAATTAGCTTGTGAATTTTTTATAACTACAATATGAATGTGTTCAGCACTAATAAACACACACATATACATACATACGCACCCATATAAATATGGCTTTTGATTGACATTTTCTCTTGTACATTTGCCCATAAGTATGCCTCGTTTTTCATTTGTTTTTTTTTGTTCTTGGTCTTGTTTTCATGTTCTTGTTTATTTGGTTTGTGTTCATTTGATTTTTGCATTTTGTTTTTTTTTTTGTTGGTATATGATTTGTTAACATATTTTGTCAGTATGTTGGCAGACATGTTTTTTAAGGATTGTTACCGAGCAGTTTTAAAAGGACTCGAAATGCATAAGGCAAATTTGCCATTTTAGTTGAAAGACTAGGTTTAAGACTCGGCTTAAGACTCGGCTATATAATATAGCCAATATATAGAAGAAGTTTCGGCTATTGACTAGACTAGCTATAGTCTCGACTATGGACACAACTGTAGGCTTGACTATAGAAGTTTCGGCTATTGACTAGACTAGCTATAGTCTCGACTATGGACACAACTGTAGGCTTGACTATAGACTAGACTAAAAAAGAGACATACTAAAGTCTGGCCTATAGACTTTAGTCTAGTCTGACCTATAGACTAGTCTGTTATCTGTCCTATAGACTAGATATATAGACTAGACTAATGTCTGACCTATAGACTAGACTACAGTCTGGCCTATAGACTAGAATATAGTCGGGCCTATAGACTAGACTATAGTTTGACCTATAGAGTAGACTATAGTCTGGCCTATAGACTAAACTATAGTTTGACCTATAGAGTAGACTATAGTCTGACCTATACACTAGACTATAGTCTGGAATATAGACCAGACTATAGTCTGGAATATAGACCAGACTATAGTCTGGAATATAGACCAGACTATGGTTTGGCCTATAGACTAGACTATAGTCTGGCCTATAGAGTAGACTAAAGTCTGGCCTATAGAGTAGACTATAGTCTGGCCTATACAGTAGACTATAGCCTGGCCTATAGAGTAGACTATAGTCTGGCCTATACAGTAAACTATAGTCTGACCTATTGAGTAGACTATAGTCTGGCCTATAGAGTAGACTATAGTATATATAGAGTATAGTCTGGCCTATAGACTAGACCATACTCTCGACTATAGACTAGACAATACTCTCGACTATAGACTATTAGTCTTTACTCTCGACTGTTGATTAGTCTTTAGAATCGGCTAACGATTATACTATAGTCTCGACTAAAGACTATATAGATTAGACTATGGTTTCCACTATAGATTAGACCATAGTCTCTACTAGACTACTGACTGGTCTATAGTCTGGACTAAAGATTAGACTATAGTCTCGACTAAAAACTACACTATAGTCTCAACTATAGATTAGTCATTAATTTATCGTCTGGAGGACAACTTGGAGGATTTACTGATCTTCTATTCATATCCTTTAGTAGTTAAAGTAAAGCTTTAAGAGCTTAATTTTGGCAAAAACTTAAATATAAAACAATTTTTTTCTTGTAATCACTTAGTTTTTTCTCAAGTATATTTATTTTCTTATATTTATAACTTTTCCAAAAAAAACAAAAAAATCTATTTATTTTCGAACCTAAAGACCCACTTCAAGTGCAATGGCACAGAAAACTCATAGACCGAAAACAATATTAAACGAGACATTTGTATGACTATGTTTTACTTCATCTCTATCTGTCTGTCTGTCCGTACGTCCGTCCATCCATTCGTCAGTCTGGCTGACAACTTATATTTTCATGTCTGTTGGCTGCTGCTGTTGTTGAGAAAAAGTTTGTATGAAAAGCAAAAAAAAAAAAAAAATTTGTTGGCTGTTTAATATAAAAAACATAAAAATAATAATGATGGCAATATAAAAATACAAATAAAACAAAAACAAGAAAACAATAAATTAAACAACAGCAGCAGCCCCTGATTATTTATAAAGAAAAATATCTTACTCCTCTGCTTATTTGTTTTTATAGCAGACCGTACTTAACAAAAGCTGAAAAATATTTTTATTTAAAAAAATTTATAATTTTTTTGTGTTTTTTGGTTGAAATGCATGTTCATTGCAATGAGAACTGACTTCCGAATTAAATGTTTTAAGTTTTGTTTTTTATTTTATTTTTTATTTAATTTTTTCTTAAATGTTTTCTGTGGAAATTTTTCATTTCTTTCTTATTTTTTTGTTGCTGCTTTAACAACATCATGTTCAGCATCATGTTGTTCATCACCATTATTTATTTATTTAATTCAGTTTTCTATTTTTTTGTTTTTATTTCGTTTCTTTCACCAAATAAATGTGTGAAATTAAAATTGCATTGGTTATGAACGAAAAGAAAAAGGAGTAAAAAAAATACTGAAAAAAAAGTTAAAAAAAATTGTGAAAAAATTTTATATAAAGCAATTTTCTTAAGAAAATTTTGTTTGCTAAGAGAGAGTAGTTTTTGAGAAGAGTACATTTTTAAAAAATACTTTTTTGAGATTTTTTAAGAATTTTTTTTTAATCTCTTGAGGAGCGGATTTTAAACACCTTTTAATAAAAAAAACTGAAAGGAAACTCATTTTGAAAATCTTTAGTTGTTTGTGCTAATATTTGTAATGGTTGTGTTGCCTCTTTTTAGGTGCAGTGATGTCCGTCCATCCATCTTTTATCCACCATTTGTCACATTATTATTCCATTGGGGACACAAACGGAACGACAGGCTACCCGCTAGACTACTTGGGAGCAATAAGGTGGTGACTGACTTCCTCTCTGCATTAAAAAGAGTTTAAACATGCCAACTGTACTGAAGTTTATGAAGTATTTAAAACTTGCCTAAAATTGCTACATTGCGACTCCCTTCTAAAACTGCTGAGCAGCTGTAAATAAACTTTGTCAAAGTAGTAAACTCAATTAACGGGGAAAAAAACAGATATAAAAGTAAATTACAGCATTTAAAATGTGAAAATTCTGAAAATTTTTATTGTATAATCAAGTAGAAAAAAACCTCATTACTGTCACCTTGTGAAGTCATCAACTCTAGTTTCATTGTCATTATAATTTCATTTTTATCGTCCTCAACATACCCTAACTCTCATCAACATCATTGTCGTCTTTAACAGCTTCCCCATAGTAGCTCAGTCCAAATTATGTTAACATGAAACCAGAGTTTTATTTATCCTTTTTCTACATAGTTTGTCTGTATTTAAGTATTTTATTATTATTTCTCTTTTTACCTTGAGTTTAATGTTTTCTACGTTCTACAATTAATGGTTTTTAAGCCTTTAAACAAAAAAAGAATAACGATTTAATGTTTATTCCGTTTGTTAAGGATTTCAGTCTCTTGCTGCTGCTGCTGCTATTGCCACTGCACTTTCTACAGGAAGGCATTTTTAAGTAACAAAGGAAATACAGTTGTATGCCTCTGTGTTGTTAAGAAAATGTGGCAGTTTTTACGTTTTTGTGTCTGTTTACTTGTTTGCTTTCTTTTGGCTCTTGAGTACATATATAAAACGTATTATTTATTTAAAGCCTTAAAGTAGGCAATAACATTATAATTTACTAGCAGCCTTGAAGTGGGCTATAATTTCGAGAACATAAAATATCAGTTTTGTAGTAAATATATAATTAAAATGTAATTCTAAATTCTTTATATGCAGTTAGTAAGAGTATTTAAACAAGTATAAGCAGAAGCCTTAAGGTAGGCAATGTTTATTAGAAAATTAACCTTTTCTCCTACAAAAAAAAATTATTAAAAATATAACTTCTTTTGAATTTTGATAAAATTTTATTCTTCGAAATACTTGTGCCTTAAAACTCTGAATTTAGAATTGGTCAATATTTAAGATTTTCAAATTTCAAACACATGCCTTAAAGCATACTACAAACCAGTTAGTTTTATTAAGGCTTTAAATTACAAATCTTTATTAAAAATAAATTACAAAGAAATCGTTTAAAACTACATTTCAATCTTTTAAATTAACCTTAATTTCTCTTGAAAATGTATGCCATTTTTATGGCTCCTTAAAGTATATTATGCCTTAAAGCCTAGTATGTATTTTGAAATACTTTAATATTTAAAAGTATTTTGTATTTAATACCATTAACCTCAATTTGTTTTTACCTACTTTAGCCTATACTTTTAAGTATTTACCACATTAAACTGTTCTAATTTTAGTAAAAACCTTGATTATTAAGTTTTCGAATTGTGCAGCAAGTAAATTTCTCTATATCCTTCACTTTCTCTTCATGTACAAACTCTCGCAAGGGGCCAACATTAATTTTTCAATAACTATAATAATCCCACACTTCATCATCATCATCATCGTCAGTTTACGTTTATCATGTTTGTGTGTTGTTTTTCATTTTTACACTTGTTTTGTTGTGTTGTTTGTTGGCTGCCAACAAATACTAAATAACCTTCCAAGGAAAATAACACAAACAAAAAGTGTAGCCTACTTTGAGGCCCAAGTTTAATAGTGCTGTTGTTACATAAAATTTCATAGTTAATTATGTAAAGTCTAATTTAGCAAAAATGTTGTTGTTGATTGTTTTTTTTTCAAATTTCTAAAGATGTTTGTGACATTGTAGTAGAATTTGTTGTTTGTTGTTGTAAGACAGTTTCTAAACTGTTAAAAATATAAATAAACAAAACAATAGCTTACAAAACAGCAACAAGAAGCAACCTTAAAAATATGTATTTTTGCTCCTAGAAGCATCTTAAAAACTTAACACAAGAAAAACAACCTGTTTAGAGAAAACTGTTACAATTTGTAGTATATCTTTAGGTGCTTTCATTTTGAAGTTAAGGTTTATTTGTTTTGGCTAAAATTTAGCTGTTTTGTTGTTGTTGTTGTTTTTTCCTCCTTCTACTTTCATCTTAAGTGTTTTTCTTTTCCCTACTTTAAACTGCCAGTCAAATTAAACTGTGAAACAATGATGACGTAAAGAAAAACACAAATTTAACAACCACCATTTAAGGAAATAAGGTCAAAATTGTTACATTTATTTTGGAGATTTTTCTTTTGGCTTTTTTGTGGATATAAAAAAACAGTAAAAAAATCTGTAAAATAACAATGCCAGACACAATGGAAACAGAAGGAAGTGAAAACAAGTAAGAAAATGTTTTCATCTTGTTTTATTGACAATTTTCAAGTGAGTTCTTTTTTTGGTATTATTGAAATAACATTTAAGGTTTCCTTTATGTTAAGTAAAACTATGGGTAATAATGGTTGCTTTAAACAAAACTATAAGTTATAAAAATAAGATAAATTTTAAAGAAATTTAAGTAAATTTTTTTTTTAGAAAGAAATGTTGAATAAAACGTTTGCTTACCGAAAAATCTCATAGAAAATCTTTTAAAGATTTTTTAAATTATAAACTTTCATTATAGAATAATTCAAAAGCTTTATGTAGAAAATTTGTATAGAGCTTTTTTTAGCAAAACATAAAGAAGTTTTTTTTTTATAAAAAAAGTTCTAAAATCTTTTTTAAAGAAAAACTTTTAAATGTTTTATAATAAGACTTCAAAAATTCATTTTATAAAAAGACCTGAAAAAGCTTTTTAATAAAAAACTTCAATAAAAAATAAAAAAGCTTTACAGAAAAGTTCTTTTTTAATAAAATACTTTAAAAAGCTTTTGTAATGCTGTTTATTTTCCAGCGGGAGTTGAACGATGATTATTCGGGAGGTGATCGTTGAACGATGACTATTCGGGTGGCGATCGTTGAACGATGATTATTCGTTGAATGCCTTTCGACAGTGTTAACGGTGATAGCTGGACGAGGAAAAGAGAGAATTAAAAATAATTTTGTGGCCATTTTCTTTAGTGGTTTCTTGTTAATTTTAGTGTCTATTCGTTCTACGATTAGTTGTTTAATCTTCGCAAGAGCTTCTTGATCTCGTTTTAAAATACAGTCGTAAATGCTACACGAAGTCAAGAAGTTTTCCGAATACTTCTCAAGTTGACTAAGAATACAATCGTAAATACTACACTAAGTCAAGAAGAGTTCGGTAGTTCTTGATCTCGACCAAGAATACAATCACAAATACTACACGAAGTCAAGAAGTTTTCAGAGGTTCTTGGGCTCGGCTAGAAATATAGTTCGACTAAGAATACAATCGTAAATACTACACGAAGTCAAGAAGAATTCGGTGGTTCTTGATCTTGGCTAAAATACAATCGGAAATATAACTATGATGTCAAGAAGTATTCGGCGGTTCTTTAATTCGGCTAAGAATACACGAAGTCAAGAAGTATTCGGAGGTTCTTGAGTTCGACTAAGAATACAATCGTAAATACTACACGAAGTCAAGAAGAATTCGGGGGTACTTGATCTTGGCTAAAAATACAATCGGAAATACAACTACGAACTCATGAAGTATTCGGGAATTCTTGAGATCGGCTAAAATACACTCGCAAATACTACACGAAGTCAAGAAGAATTCGGAGGTTCTTGAGTCCGACTAAGAATACAGTCGCAAATATTACTCGAACTCAAGTTTTCGGAGGTTTTTCATCTCGGCTAGAAATACAGTCGCATATACTACACGAACTCAAGAAGTATTCGGAGTTCCTTGAGTTCGACTAAGAATACAATCGTAAATACTAGAAGTATTCGGGGTTCTTGAACTCGGCTAAAAATACAATCGGAGGTTCTTGAGTTCGACTAAGAATACGATGGAAAATACTACACGAGTTAGTTACGAATGTACTGTTAAAGAAGTTGCCTTAAAAGAAACTGTAATTGATTAGTTAATAAATGTTTTAAAAAGAAGACTTAATATTTCTTTAATTTTAGTTTTTGCAGATTAAAGATTTGGAAGACTTAATAATCCTTTTACTCAAGTAATCCTTCGAGGTATGTATATTAAAATTGAGTATTTAAGACATCTTTAGCCTAAGTTGAATAAAATTTAACATAGCGCTAACAAACTATTTTTTATTTTTGCATTTTTTACAAAACGTATGCTAAAAATTCATAATTTTCTCATTTAAATGCATTAAGTCTGTGGAAAGCTGTGCAAAGGCAACAACTCATCATCCTTCACACACATACAAACACACACGCTTAAAACACAAATATCTTTTGAAAAATAAGAAGGAAATGAAGGCAAAAAAAAGTAAAGAAAAATTTCCATAATAACACGTGCTTTTCCTTATAATAAGACCTAAAAGTATGCCATAAAATTTCAAAATAACAAGAAAAAAACAGGTTTTAGTATAATATTCAAAAAGCAAAATGTGTTTTCCAATAACCAACAACAAATTGCAAAAAAAAAACACACACTTAGAGGAGGTAGAAAAAAAAGGTGAGGATATATATTAAATAAATATCAAATATATATTAAAAGATGACTGTTAAACAAGTAACAATTTCAAGAAAAGCCTTAAGCTTAAGAACAACTCAAGATGAGAGCTAAACAGTAAGCCTACTTAAAGGCATTTGCTGAATACATTTTTTTATCTTTATATTAAAAATTTATTTATTCTGTTTATAGACTAAGAGAAAAAAGAACGTGTTTGGAAATTTTAATATGAGGTTTATTATTAATATTCATTAGCTAAAGCTGTAGTTACAGGTAAAAGTTTGTATTTTATTTTAACGCCTTATTATATGCTGCTTTATTAAGTTGGCCTTTTGCTAGAATATGGTTTTATGCAAAAATGTAAAGGTTTGAGAAAATTAGCATATAAGTTGAAAGGGGACAAGTTTTAAAATACATATGTAAATTTAGTAAAACTTTTTTTAAAAAGCAAAGAATATTTAGTTAAATAGAGCTTAAGCCAAAAGGTAGGCTATAGTTAAGCTAAAAGCTAAAGCCTTAATATATGCTTTAGTTAAATTTAAGTTTTACATAAGTTTTATTTAATATAACAAATGAGTGTTTTTAAATTATGTTTAATTTAGTTTTTATAATTTATTTTACAAAGCCTACTTGTTTAAGGCTATTTTTTTTTAAACTACATTAAAACCTTTATGTAATAATAACAATATTTTTTTATTTTGTTGTTATTAAATAGTTTTAATTTATAAACAATAATTTTGTATTTGTGTGGATAATTAACCACAATTTTTATAAGTAGATTATTTATATAAAAAAAATAATTATACATTTTAACAATTTTGCAACTGTGTGGTTTAAGGCGCTCACTCTATACACATGTTTAAACAGGATAATAATAAAATATCTTTGTGTTTTATTAAACATGTTTAAACAATTTATTTTCAATACATGTAATTATATTATAAAATTTATATTGATATTATTTAATAAAAAAAATATATATATTTAATGATAATATGTTTAATTAAATATTATAATAATAAATATTGTGTACAGTTTTTCGCAACAATTAAATTTAATAAATTATGTAAAACAAAATGTTTCTAAATTAATTGCATATTACATAGTATTCATTAAAAATCAATGAACTAAATTTTTTTTTTTTTATAAAAATTAAAATTTTATTAAATATTTAAGCTAATTTTGACTTTAAAGAAAAGCTAAATTATTACTAAATTTTGCAAAAAAGCTAATTTGGCACAAAACTCTAGAAGCAGTAGTAGCAGTAGTAGCTGTAGTTGTTTGTAGGAGTTTGTAAGCAATCTTTTTAAAAATTGTATATGCCTTCTGCTTTGTTGACTTTAACATTTAGCTTTTACTTTGTTTGTACCACAACTATTGTGCTCCTTTCACTGCTTAAGCTAATAATAACCTTTATTTCCCTATAACAGTTTTTTCCTCTTTTTGCTATTTATATACGTCTTGTTTTTTGTGTGTTCTAAATATCGACCGAAATCAGCGACATTGCGACTCCACTAGAACCATAAAAATAAAGTCATAAAAAATATAAGTTTCTATGTTGACGTTTTACATTTCAACAAAAAGGAAAAAATTATTGAAAAAGAAAAAAAACTAAAAAAAAACCATGAATGAGTAGAAGTCAGTGAGTAAGTGAAAGATTTGCTTGAAATGGTTATTTGTACATGGTTTGGTTGTTTACGATTAAATGATCGTAAAATTGCTTTCACTTGCTCACACACACACACACACACTTAGCAACAGCCACCACAAAACATTTAAAAAGAAAACAAAAAACCCCTCTCAAAAAAAACTTAAAACTTTAAAGGTAAACTAAAGTTAAAAGGAAATCATAAATTTTTGTGTATAAATAATTTCCAAATAAACATAAACGTTAGTGTTTTTTTTGTTCTTAATTTAAAACTGTTAAATTTGCAACCGAAACTTTATTTCTTGCTTAAAAACACATAAATTATTTGTTGTTAAAGAAAAACTTTAACAAGACCTAGACCTTTTTGTTGCTAGAGCATGAAGCATGACTGCAAGAGTTAAAGTCTATAACTTTAGTCCTGTTTATTTTAATTTTTTTTGTCCCCTTAAGTGTCCAAAAACTGAGGCAGGAGCTTTTGTTTGGTATGTCTTATATCGCGTGTCAAAGTATAATTTATAATCTTACCAATATCCCAGACAGAGTAAAACTAAAACACAAAAAAAAATTCCTAGTTTAATTGTTAAAAAATATCCTGTAGAAAGTTTTAAGTTAAAAAAAAACTTTCCCATGCCTATTTATAAAAGAAAAAATGCACTTGCAAAAGAGAAGCTTTTAAAACAACTTTCTTGGAAAAAAGCTTTTTTTTAGAAAAAAACGTTTTTGACAAAAAGATTTTTCATAACAAAAACTTTTTGAAGAAAAAAAATTTTTTGGATTTTTTTTTTGTTTTTTTGAGAAAAGGCTTTTTTTGAAAAAATTTTTTGCATTTAAAAAAAATTCTATGAAATATTTAAAAAAAAAGTTCTTTAAACTATTTTAATTCTTAGCTTAAAAAGCTTTTAAAATAAAAAGCTTCTAATAATAAAGTTTTTTGAACATTTTTGAAAAGCTTAATAAATGTTTGTTGTAAAAAGCTTTAAAAAGGAATTTTAATATAAAGCTTTAAGAAGTATTATTAGAAAAAAAGCTTTGAAAAAGCTATGAAAAAGTTATATTTGAAAAAATCTCTCATAAAAGCTTTTAGTAAAAAAACTTGAAAACTCTTCTTTTAACAAAAAAGGTATGAAACCTTCTTTTAGGGAAAAAATTTCATAAAGCTTTTATATATTCCAAATAAGGCTTAAAAAAGCTACTTGTGCAATACACTGTTTGCGTGAAAGCACATTTATAATAAGCATTTTATCATAGCTCATAGTTTAGTACCATAATAAGCTTTTAAAGGATTTTAGATAAAAAGCTTTTTATAATTAAGTTTTTTGCATTTTAACATTTTTGAAAAGCTTAATATATGTTTGTTGTAAAAAGCTTTAAAAAGGAATTTTAGTATAAAGCTTTAAAAAGTATTATTACAAAAAAAACTTGAAAAAAGCTATAAAAAAATAAGTTCGTTTTAGTAAAAAGCTCTCAAAAAAGCTTTTAGTAAAAAACAAACTTAAAAACTCTCATTTTAATAAAAAAGATATGAAACTCTCTTTTAGGGAAAAACATTTCATAAAAGCTTTTATATATTAAAAACATGTCTTGAAAAAGCTATTTGCGTAATAAGCTTTTTACATGAAAGTATATTTATAATAAGCATTATGTCATGGCTTACTTTTAGTTGCATAGTTACATGTCACAATTAGCTTTAAAAGGTTTTTTGATAAAAAGCTTTTTATAACAAAGTTTTTTCTGCTTTTTAACATTTTTGGAAAACTTAATAAATATTTATTTTAACAAGTTTTAAAAATTAAGTTTAGTAAAAAGCTTTAAGTATTATTGGTGAAAAAAAACTTTAAAAAAGCTATAAAAAAAGAAGTTAATTTTGAAAAAAGTTTTCAAAAAAGCTTTTAGAAAAAAACTTTAAAAAATACTTAATTTTAAGGACAAAATTTCATAAAAGCTTCTTTTTCAATAAACTTTTGGCGAAAAAACTCATTTATATCAAGCACTTTCTCATAGTTTACTTTTAGGAGCATCAATTGAAATCAAAAAATTTTAATTTAATTTTAACAAAATTATTGAAATTCTCCTTGTTTTTCCCTCAGTGTAGCCATTTAGTGTTCACGTTTCCTTAACATTTAATACCACTATCATTTTGCTTACATTTTTTTTGCTTTTGTTTTTGTTGGCATTTGTGGTATAAGTGTGTATTTACTTTAATATTGTTATTATGTTGATATTTTCCATTCTTTTTTATGTGTTTGTTATAAATTCAAGGATTTCTTGGCGCCAAAAATGTTTGATTATAAACGACTATATACATAGACGTCACGTGATATTAGTCATGCTTGTTGTGGGAATTTTTTACTATAACACTTCCTTGTTCAAATTCAAGCAAAACAATTTTAATATTTTCAGTAAAATACAAAGCAATTAAAGGCATTTAAAAAAAAATTAAAAGCTTAATTTGAAACAGATTATATACTATAATTTTAATTATGACAAACGTTTTAAAATACTACAAAAGGTTAATATTAGGTTTAGGAATATTTTAAACTATTTTTATACTTTACCCTATGACAAACAGTTAGTTTTAATGAAAATATTACCTGCAAATAGAAGAAAATAATAGAAAGAATTAGTAAAGAACTTTTAATGTAAAAAAGTTTAAAGTTAAAATCATTTAAACGAAATTTAATTATTACAAAAAAAAATCAATTGCCTACTTTAAGGCAATCATTTAAATTACATAGCCTACTTTAAGGCTAGTCCAGTTTAAACCCTTCTTATACCAATACATAATTCTTAAATTATTGTTTTACTTCAATTATTTAAAACTGAGTCAACATTAATTTATTTTCTTAAAAAACAAAAAAAAAAACTTTAAAATAAACATTTATTTAATTTTCAATTTCATTAACCTTGAAACGAGTTTTATTATTATTTTTTAATCCACCATCATCACACAATGAGGACAAATAAAACGCAACTCCTTTCCACATGTTTTCTTAATAGGTTTTAAACCGCTTATTTAAATTATTTCTTTCTTTTTTTTCTGTAAATGTGTCATTTATTTCATTTTTCGTTAATTTCTTCTGCTTAAACATACAATATAAATGTGGCAGTTGGTTTATTTGCTTTACGAGCTCTTAAGCAAACAAAAATATTAAAAAAAAAATCTGTAGTTTTCGTCGAAATCATTAAAAATTTCTTTAACAGTTTATGGCATGAATACTGGTGTATGTGTGTGGCGGTATGGTGTCGTATTGGATAATTATTTTTATTATTGTATTAAAAATGACTTACACATGACTTGCATGTGTTATGCTGAGCAAATACTACGAATGTAGAAATAAGTAGTATAAAATTTTAAATTTAATCAGTTGCTAGAGAAAACGAAGTCTATAGTCTAGTCTATAGTCTAGTCTATGGTCTAGTCTATAGTCTAGTCTATAGTCTAGTCTATAGTCTAGTCTATAGTCTAGTCTATAGTCTAGTCTATAGTCTAGTCTATAGTCTAGTCTATAGTCTAGTCTATAGTCTAGTCTATAGTCTAGTCTATAGTCTAGTCTATAGTCTAGTCTATAGTCTAGTCTATAGTCTAGTCTATAGTCTAGTCTATAGTCTAGTCTATAGTCTAGTCTATAGTCTAGTCTATAGTCTAGTCTATAGTCTAGTCTATAGTCTAGTCTATAGTCTAGTCTATAGTCTAGTCTATAGTCTAGTCTATAGTCTAGTCTATAGTCTAGTCTATAGTCTAGTCTATAGTCTAGTCTATAGTCTAGTCTATAGTCTAGTCTATAGTCTAGTCTATAGTCTAGTCTATAGTCTAGTCTATAGTCTAGTCTATAGTCTAGTCTATAGTCTAGTCTATAGTCTAGTCTATAGTCTAGTCTAGTCTATAGTCTAGTCTATAGTCTAGTCTATAGTCTAGTCTATAGTCTAGTCTATAGTCTAGTCTATAGTCTAGTCTATAGTACTAGTCTATAGTCTAGTCTATAGTCTAGTCTATAGTCTAGTCTATAGTCTAGTCTATAGTCTAGTCTATAGTCTAGTCTATAGTCTAGTCTATAGTCTAGTCTATAGTCTAGTCTATAGTCTAGTCTATAGTCTAGTCTATAGTCTAGTCTATAGTCTAGTCTATAGTCTAGTCTATAGTCTAGTCTAGTCTATAGTCTAGTCTATAGTCTAGTCTATAGTCTAGTCTATAGTCTAGTCTATAGTCTAGTCTATAGTCTAGTCTATAGTCTAGTCTATAGTCTAGTCTATAGTCTAGTCTATGTACTATGTTTTGTAAATAAAATTCTTTTATTCTTTAACTTCTGAAAAATTCACACATGTGTGACAAAGTTTCATTGACTTTTTACGTAATTTTTTGTCTATAAAAAGAATTTGTAATAATTAATTATTTTTACAATTCCTTTAAACTATAAAAAAGATCTTTAAATTAGTAGCTTCAAATTCTAGTAAAAATCTTTTGTTAAATAGCTTTTTAAATATCTTTGGAATTTATTTAGCTAAGTAAGGCATTTGAAAAAGTTTATTTATTAGCTTTTTGTTTATATTGTTTTTAGTTCTCAAACATTTTAAAGCTTGAGATACCAACTACTTGAAGTTTCAAATTCATTGAAACTTAAACCCCGCTTAACAAAGGTTTCAAATAAACATAAGTTTTAATCTTAATAGTTCTTATTTTATGCTGTCACACCAGGAGCTAGTGCCAAATTAACCGGTTTTTGGTTTTAGTTAGTGATGATGTTTATTTTGATTTTTAAGATTTTTTTTGACTTAAGGCTTGACTTACATTTATAAAAATGCTTTAAATGAATAATTCAGGTTATAATCACGATTTGTTTTCATAAAACTTGTTTATTATTTATTTGTATTTATTTTTAAATTCTTAGATACATAATTTTAAATCATCAAGCTTTTGTTTTCAATCTCAGTCATGCGGTGACATAATTTTAATATTTTTATAAAAAAAAAAACAAATAATATTGAAGAAGTTTTATGAATTTTAAATTGTTTTATAAAACCAGTTTATGCTTGTTTTTTTTTCTTAATAAATGAAATCGAAATGTTTGTTTATTTATCAATAAAAGTCATTAATTATTTGTTTATGCTGAAAAAAAAAACATTCAGGCATATCACAGTTAGTCTAAGCAAGCGAAAGTGATGCTTTTTAAACTCGTTTAAATATGCTGAAACATTTGCTGAACTATTTTGAATGCTCTGACGTGCATTCTTATTTAAATTTTTCTACCAAGAAATCTGTATCTGTTTTTATCAATAAGATTAAAAAAAATTTATTTATTATTAAGACACTCCTTTTGTCTGCAAAAAATAATAATAATTTGATAAAGGTCATATTTGTTCGTTAATTAAAATATTTCAAATATTTAAAAAACACTTTTCAAATTTGCAAATATTTAAAAATATCTCTAAAATCTTAGTAATTTTAGAAATTCTAAACATTTTAAGTAAAATTAAAAAAATACATATTAAATAATTTTATTTATTTTTTTAGCAGTCGCTATTATTTTTAAAATGCTATTAAAATGTAATTAAAAAATATGCTAAAAATAAACTTAATTTGACAAATCGTTCAAAAGTCAAAAGATCATAGTAAAACTAAACAAAAACTGTATTTAAATATTAAAATAATGAATGATGAGATGTTTTAAAAAATACATACAATTTTAATCTTTTTTCATGTTTGACTTTTTTACGAAAAAAACTACATTTGCGTGTTTTTAATTACGGTATGTGTTTAGATTTTTAAATGACAATTTAGAGATTTTTTTGTTAAACAAATTTTGCACAAAAAACTTAAATAAATAACTGGCGTTTTAGTTTTTGAATTGTTGGTAACTTTTTTTTTGCTAAAATATTAAAATAACATTTGTTATTATTGACTCTAAGTTCTATTAGTTTTAAGTTTGGTTTCATATTTGGTTTGTTTTGAATGAAAAAGATACAGAAAATAAAACTGCAAATATATTTAGCCTTGGAAGCTTTTAATATAGAATTTAATGAATTAATGTTTGTGCAAAAAAGCAAACAGGTATGTGAACCAAACTAAACACAATTGTCTAAAATTTCAAGGCGGAGACGCAGGAGAAGTAGGAGGAACTCAAATATATGTTTTTTATTTGGCAAATTTATTAATGGCAGCAAATGACGTCATGAGTTATATTAAAAATTTAAATTTAAGAATTTTAAGACAAGACTCGACTATAGAATAGACTATAGAGTAGACTATAGCCTAGCCTAGCCTAGTCTATAGACTATACTATAGACTAGACTATAGACTACACTATAGACTATACTATAGACTAGACTATAGACTAGACTATAGACTAGACTATAGACTAGACTATAGACTAGACTATAGACTAGACTATAGACTATACAATAGACTAGACTATAGATTAGACTATAGACTATACTATAGACTAGACTATAGACTAGACTATAGACATGATTATACACTAGACTATACACACTCAACTAGTCCTTTTTTATAATTTCCTTTTGACCTCTTTTGTTTCTTTCCCTTATTATTGTTTATCAAATTGTTATTTATTTTAATTTTAAATTAAAATCACTATTTGTTTATTTTATGCTAAAAATAGCAATTCATTTATAGTATTAAACATAATATTTATTTTCATAATGAAATTTCATGCAAAACTTCATTCATACATCAAGTATACGCCTAGAGGTTCTGTGTAATTGTAATTATTAATTTTTGTTTCCCATAACAAAAAGTTTTCTATTATTTTAAATATTTTCTAAACGTTTTATTTAAATAAAACGTATGTATTTACCATCAATAACAATATTTGATATAAAATTAGCTAGATTAATTTAAAAATTTATAAATTTAGTCATACTTTTGTTGTGTTTATGTTAAATACTTGTATCTACAGAGTTTAATTATTATTATTGTTATTATAAATATGTTTTTTTTTCTTTCTGTTGTATTTACAATTTAGCCGGGAGGATGAGTTTTTGTTTGGCATTGTACGGTTTATATATATTTTTTCGCTATTTTACTCACCAATGAGTCATATATTAGTTAGTATTTAAATAACGGCAGAGTTGAAATGAAAATAAATTGTAATCAACGTTTTTTAAAATTTTTTGTCTTGATACATTACAGTGAAACTATATGTTTATAGTAAACAAAATAGTTAAGGTGGTGTGCCAATACGAATGAAAACACCGCGATATTTTGTGATTTTTCGTCAACTTGTTGTTTAAATGAAGTCGACTAGACTATATACTAAACTATGGACTAGTCTATAGACTAAACTACGGACTAGACTATAGACAAGACTATAGACTGGACTATAGACTAGACTATAGACTAGACTATAGACTAGACTATAAACTAGATTATAGACTAGATTATAGACTAGAGTATAGACTAGACTATAGACTAGACTATAGACTAGACTATAGACTAGACTGTAGACTAGACTATAGACTAGACTATAGATAGACTAGACTATAGACTACACTATAGACTAGACTATAGACTAGACTATAGACTACACTATAGACTAGACTATAGACCAGACTATAGACTAGACTATAGACTAGACTATAGACTAGACTATAGACTAGACTATAGACTAGACTATAGACTAGACTATAGACTAGACTATAGACTAGACTATAGACTAGACTATAGACTAGACTATAGACTAGACTATAGACTAGACTATAGACTAGACTATAGACTAGACTATAGACTAGACTATAGACTAGACTATAGACTAGACTATAGACTAGACTATAGACTAGACTATAGACTAGACTATAGACTAGACTATAGACTGGACTATAGACTAGACTATAGACTAGACTACACAGAGGGAAAAGAAATATACACGCCTGGTACCAAATTGACAACAAAGATTTTATAATTTTTCAATAACATCCGTTGTCAAAGTATATACATACGTACGACAAACACTATGTAATGTTGACAACGCAACGTTGTCAACATTGCAACAATTCGTTGTTGAAATCTAAATTTTATACACATCCATTGTCTAAACGTTAACAAACGTGGTAAGCTCACTATTGGCAACGGATTGTTTGTCAATAGTGAGCTTACCACGTTTGTTAACATTTAGATAACGGATGTGTACAAAATTTAGATTTCGACAACTAATAGTTGCAATGTTGACAACGTTGCGTTGTCAACAATTCATAGTGTTGTCGTACGTATGTATATACTTTGACAACGGATGTTATAGAAAAATTATAAAATCTTTGGTGTCAATTTGGTAACAGGCGTGTATATTTCTTTTTCCCTCTGTGTATAGACTAGACTATAGACTAGACTATAGACTAGACTATAGACTAGACTATAGACTAGACTATAGACTAGACTATAGACTAGACTATAGACTAGACTATAGACTAGACTATAGACTAGACTATAGACTAGACTATAGACTAGACTATAGACTAGACTATAGACTAGACTATAGACTAGACTATAGACTAGACTATAGACTAAACTATAGACTACACTATAGACTAGACTATGGACTAGACTATAGAACAGACTACATACGAGACTATAGTATAGACTATAAACAATACTATACACCAGATTGTGGACTACTCTATTGGCTAGTTTATAGGCTAGACTAGATTAGAACAAGAAAACCAAATAAACAATAACCTGTAACTAATGCTTCGACATTTGTACTTTAACATTAAGTAGCGTATAGCTGCCATCATAAATATAAATTATAAATAAACATATGTATTTATAGATAATAATTGTTTTTTTTATTGTTGTTACTATGTACAATACATATGTTCAGACTCATATTTACTGCTATTTTTTTAATACATATAAAAGAAGAAAAATAAAAATCTTTGTTTAAAATATAAAAAAAATAACATAAATAATTGTACTATGTGTATGTATTTTAGCGATAATTGCTATATTCAACATAAATAAATACAAAATATTTATATTTATTTTTTCCACAAGTCTTGATACCCCTTACCCCTCTTAAACAAATCCCTTGGTTGTTAATGATTAATATTTTTTTAATATACATATATACATATTTTTTAATTTTTTGCACAAGCCAGGCGTAATGAACTATTCCAAGCCGGTGTGTGTTGGTTAGTCTAAACGACAGTCAGTCATTGTTAATTTAAATTGAGTGTGTTTTTTTTAGAAACTTAACTGCAAAAATCATGTGTCTGACGCTATTTGTTTTTGCACAAATGATATTTAAATAATAATTGTTAGTAAGTAATATTTTTTTTATATTTTCTATAAAATTGTTTTTATTCGTCAGTGATTCATTTGCTAGTTATTTGAATTTGTTTAATATTTAATGTATAGTGTAGGCACCTTTAACTTGCTATTTGGCTTGAGAACCGATTTGTTTTGTGTCTTTAATTTATGCATATTTGAAAGAAATAAATAAAAAAATTAATTGAAAAAAATTAAATAAATTAAATAATTGTTATGAAACAGGTGGCTGTAAAGAATTTTAAAAATGTTGTAATATATTTTTTTTTCAGTTTTAGCAACAAATCAATGGAAATTAGTCAGGTTGTAGAGAATGCATGACTCAAGATTTTAGGAAATAGATTATAAAAAAGTTCTCAGCATTTGACATATTATTATTAGAATAATTATGAGCAATATTGTTGCTAAGCAAAATACTAACTATTTAATCAACATGTTGCTAAAGCGAAGGTTGAAGACAGAAGTTTATTAGCAAGATTGGGTATTTTGTTAAAGAAAATAAAAAAGCTTTGTAAAGTGCTATTATTTAACAAAATTATTAGCAATATTGTTGCCTAACAAAGTAAACATGTTGCTGAAATTAATCAACAAATATCTACCTTAGTGAGAGGGAAGATACTTTAGCAACATGAGGAGTTCTCTTCGTAAAAATCTCAAATGATTTTGTTATATTTTCTTGTAGACTAGGCTATAGACTAGACTATAGACTAGACTATAGACTAGACAATAGACTAGACTATAGACTAGACTATAGACTAGACTATAGACTAGACTATAGACTAGACTGTAGACTAGACTTTAGACCAGACTGTAGACTAGACTTTAAACTAGACTATAGACTAGACTATAGATTAGACTATAGACTAGACTATAGACTATACTATAGACTAGACTATAGACTAGAATATAGACTAGAATATAGACTAGACTATAGACTAGACTATAGACTAGACTATAGACTAGAATATAGACTAGACTATAGACTAGACTATAGACTAGACTATAGACTAGACTATAGACTAGACTATAGACTAGACTATAGACTAGACTATAGACTAGACTATAGACTAGACTATAGACTAGACTATAGACTAGACTATAGACTAGACTATAGACTAGACTATAGACTAGACTATAGACTAGACTATAGACTAGACTATAGACTCTTTATAAGCCTTTTACTATACGAAAATGTGTTTAACATTTGTAAAAATGTCAATTTAATTTAAAGATAAAATAATTTCTAAAACAACATCTTAACCAAATAAATATTTAAACAGCATTTAACTGGATTTTAATAATAAATAACCCTTTAGTCCACAGAAAATATTGTTTATTTAAAGTTTTTAAAATCTTTTCATTAATTTGCCATAATCAATTTTCCATTGGCTGAATATAAACCTGGCAAATTATTGTCTGCTTTATAAAAATATAAACCATATTGAAAATAACTTACTAGAAATCCTATGTAGCTGTTTTAGTCCATTTAAAAATGTACAGCAAAACAAAACTTTTTAATTAAGTTGACTTTTAATAACAGGCAACAAAGCAGCAGCAGTACAACGACGCCACAGTCAGACACAAACAACACGACACACACACACACACCCACATACTTTATTAAATAGACATTTACATACAGTCAGGATGGTTAAATTGCTTTAAAATCGACCATTAATTTTTTAAAAGCCCCCTAAATTATGCTACAATTTTGTGGTTGAAAATTTACCTGGCTCAGAAAAAGAAACTCCTTGATAATTATATAGCAGCAGCAACAAACAAACCCTAAAGCAGACAGACACAATTTATATTTGTATTAAAACAGCAGAGAGAGATAAAGGTTTAGATTGAATGGGACAGAGAGAGAGGGGATAAAAGTAGTAAAAGAGCGACAAATTATATATTATGTGTGCGATTTGCATAATATTAGGCGGTTTATTTTGTTGGCGGTTGAATTGTTTGGTTATAACGCGTCTCTAAATAGATTTCAACAAATTGTTTTGATAAATCAACCAACAAATGAGGCAAATTCTAGCGACAATTAAAAATTTTATTTAGGGGCAAAGTGGGGCTTGAACGCGGGACATTCGAGAGACATTAAATTTTAGAGGATATTTAAGTTTTTGTGTAATAAAATATGACTGCATATGCTATAAATTTTAAAACTAATTTAGTTTTAAATAAATTTAGTTAAAATTTATCTCTGGCCATATAATATGTTTTAGTTTAAATGGTTTTGCGCCTAACACTAGACTATAACAATAAATTTTATTTTAACCAAGGGTTGAGTACAGTATTGTTATGTGTAGTCTTTTTCTTTTTTTTAATTTTTTATAGCAATACAAACATTTAATGTGTTTTGTCATAAATATTGGTTTAGTAGATTTATAGGAATTTTTTAGCATTTATATGTTGTTCCTTTTAGTTTTTCACATTTATTTGTACGGATTTTGGCTTTAATCTTTGATTGAGGTTAGCAGGAAGTTAGAGTTAAAGATAAAAAGAGGTTTATAACTAAAAATCTAATCATGTAACGGTTTTGCTGCAGTAAATTCTTTGCCTCCGGTTCCCCTTGGATTTCCTTAAGTAATTTTTTTTCTTCATTATTAACAACTGGCTGTAGTCCAAAAAGGGTTCTTAGTTTTGCAGACAGTTCGTTGACAAACAGTTGTGTTGGGCCATTTTTTTTTTATTTTCAAATTGTTTGTATAGCCAGCAAGGGGTTGCATGTGTTCAAAGTGAAATGTAGTCAACCAAAATTACAAACAAAAAAAAAAAACTTAATATAAATAAATAAACACATTTTCAGTTCAAATGCCTTTGACTCTAGTTTATTTCATTTTTATTTATTTTAGTTTTATATTTATTTTATTTATTTTTGTAATGTTGATGCCTTGTTTTTAATTTTTATTTTCTGGCCAGCCAAAATGTATGCCACATTTTGTTTTTGATGTGCCTGCCAAAAAAGTATGCTTTAGCTATTTTTTCTTCCATTTTGCTGTTGTATTTAATATTTATTTCAGTTGCAAAAAAACTATACAAAAGTATAAATATCAAAATACATTTTGATGTAAATTACGTTTTTAAATTGCAAATTGCAATTTTAAAAAACCCTAGATAAAATAAATATCAAGTGGTTACACACGAACGTAAAAAAAACATCCTTGAACATTTAAATTGGTAAAAAAAACTGTTACATATCAGTTATATATAGATTTCGGATTAAATTAAAGTCAATAACAGGAAAATTTTTCAGGATTAATGAAACATATTTCAGTATTAACTTTTTATAGGAAAGAATGGAAAAACATTAGTGATCCAAAATAATTCTTAAATATTTTTATATAAAAACATAAACTTTTAGTGTAAAACTATATATTAGAAACAATACAAAACCACCTACTTTAGCGCCTGGTAAGCAGAAACCAAAAGTATGTATTTTAATAACAAAAAATAAAAACACAACCAAAACTGACACGCAATATAAGGTTCCCTCCTAAAAGTATGCACGTGATGTGCCGGCTTTTACCGAATGCATAGAAATATGAATCATATTCTTACAACCACAACAATAAGTCAACAGACACAAACAACAACAAAAACAGCTGCAGTTTTTTTCAGTGAAAATAAAACAACAAAAATGCTTAAAGAACAGCGAAAACAAAAGCTAAAAGTTCATTGTCTTCAATGGCCACAATTGTTGAAAGAAACACAAACACACTCAGAGACACAAAGAGAGCGAGAAAAACAGAATAGAAATTTAAAGAAAAAGTAAAATTTCATGTTCACAAAAATGAAAAAAACATAGACAAAGAACTGGAAGCAAACCAACAAAACAAAAAAACACCCTCAAAAGTTTAAAGGTTTTAAACAATTCCTGTTCCTTTTTTTATTTCTCTTACTTTTAGCCTAAAAATATACTATATTTTAGACTTACAAATGTATGTTTAGCATGTTTTTTTGTTTTGTTCCTACTTGCAAGCAAAATGTGTTATTGCTGCTGGTGTGTTTCGTACCTAGTTTACGCCTACATGCATGCTATGCAAATATATATACCACATTTGCAGCAAAAATTATCTTTTGTCTGCCATCAAGAACAGAAAGATAAAACTAAAAGAGATGTTGGCGGGATGAGTGAACTGTTACCACAATAATAACAATAACACATACAGCAACATTTACATTTGTCTCACAAACATATGCTCTCTTACAATATGACCACAGAGGCGTATTTTATATTCCAACATGCATTGCATACACAAAAGGGGTCATTATTCATAGAAATGGTGTGGTTGGGAGTAGGAGGTTATATATTTCATTATAGAGAATTTTTGTATTGCTTTAAGCTTATGTTAGTTAGTTTTGTTTTATATCTAATATGTATATACTTGCTTGCATACTTTAAGGTTGTATGTTATATATTATCACAACAACAACAACAGCAACAGCAGTAACAGTAATAAACAATAGCAACAGCATAAAACAATGACATTTACTTAAAGACTAACATTTGTTTATTTATGAAGATGAGTTATGGTTTTTAGCACTAAGCTTAAAGTCTTAAAGGTGTTGAATGAACAGAAATCCTTAAAGTATGCTTTAAGTTTTATTTATTTTATTAGAAGGTTTTTCTTCTATTACGCCTATAATGACCATATGCAAGACTTTAGATTAGACTATAGACTAAACTATAGACTAAACTATAGACTAGACTACAGACTAAACTATAGACTAGACTATAGGCTGGACTATAGACTAGACTATAGACTAGACTATAGACTAGACTATAGACTAGACTATAGACTAGACTATAGACTAGACTATAGACTATAGACTAGACTATAGACTAGACTATAGACTAGACTATAGACTAGACTATAGACTAGACTATAGACTAGACTATAGAGTAGACTATAGACTAGACTATAGACTAGACTATAGACTAGACTATAGACTAGACTAGACTATAGACTAGACTATAGACTAGACTATAGACCAGACTATAAACTAGACTACAGACTAGACTACAAACTAGACTATAGACTAGACTATAGACTAGACTATAGACCAGACTATAGACTACAGACTAGACTACAAACTAGACTATAGACTAGACTATAGACTAGACTATAGACTTGACTATAGACTAGACTATAGATTAGACTATAGACTAGACTATAGACTAGACTATAGTCTAGACTATAGACTAGACTATAGACTAGACTATAGACTAGACTATAGACTAGACTATAGACTAGACTATAGTCTAGACTATAGACTAGACTATAGACTAGACTATAGACTAGACTATAGACTAGACTATAGACTAGACTATAGACTAGACTATAGACTAGACTATAGACTAGACTATAGACTAGACTATAGACTAGACTATAGACTAGACTATAGACTAGACTATTGACTAGACTATAGACTGGACTATAGACTAGACTATAAACTAGACTAGACTATAGACTAGACTATAGACTAGACTATAGACTAGACTATAGAACTAGACTATAGACTAGACTATAGACTAGACTATAGACTAGACTATAGACTAGACTATAGACTAGACTATAGACTAGACTATAGACTAGACTATAGACTAGACTATAGACTAGACTAGACTATAGACTAGACTATAGACTAGACTATAGACTAGACTATAGACTAGACTATAGACTAGACTATAGACTAGACTATAGACTAGACTATAGACTAGACTATAGACTAGACTATAGACTAGACTATAGACTAGACTATAGACTAGACTATAGACTAGACTATAGACTAGACTATAGACTAGACTATAGACTAGACTATAGACTAGACTATAGACTAGACTATAGACTAGACTATAGACTAGACTATAGACTAGACTATAGACTAGACTATAGACTAGACTATAGACTAGACTATAGACTAGACTATAGACTAGACTATAGACTAGACTATAGACTAGACTATAGACTAGACTATAGACTAGACTATAGACTAGACTTAGACTAGATAGACTAGACTATAGACTAGACTATAGACTAGACTATAGACTAGACTATAGACTAGACTATAGACTAGACTATAGACTAGACTATAGACTAGACTATAGACTAGACTATAGACTAGACTATAGACTAGACTATAGACTAGACTATAGACTAGACTATAGACTAGACTATATACTAGACTATAGACTAGACTATAGACTAGACTATAGACTAGACTATAGACTAGACTATAGACTAGACTATAGACTAGACTATAGACTAGACTATAGACTATAGACTAGACTATAGACTAGACTATAGACTAGACTATAGACTAGACTATAGACTAGACTATAGACTAGACTATAGACTAGACTATAGACTAGACTATAGACTAGACTATAGACTAGACTATACTAGACTATAGACTAGACTATAGACTAGACTATAGACTAGACTATACTATAGACTAGACTATAGACTAGACTATAGACTAGACTATAGACTAGACTATAGACTAGACTATAGACTAGACTATAGACTAGACTATAGAATAGACTATTGACTAGACTATAGACTAGATTATAAACTCGAATATAGACTATACTATAGATTACACTATAGTTTAGACTATAATCTACTTAATAGGAAATTTAATTTGGTATTTCTATTAGATTGTTTGAAAACCGTAATACAAATTTCTCAAATTCCATGTAGATTATTAAAAACATTTGTGTAAAATATTAAAAATCCCCTCAAGCAATTAAATATTAAAAAAAATAATAAGTTTAAATAATTCTAATTTTTATAACATACAAAGTATATTCTTTCCTTTAAAAAAGCTAAAATTACCTCTATTAAACATAAAGTCAATTGAGTACAGATGGTAACAATTGCAAAAAAACCAACAAATTTTTAGGAGGGAAAAACTAAACAAATTTTCCCTTTTTTTCAAGACCAACAAGAAAAAATGAAAACAACAAACTTTTGTTTTTGTTTTTGCAATGAATATAACCACCTTTTAATATGCCAAAAACATTAAACCAGCAACAAAATGAAAAAAATCTCTTGGTAACAAGTAAAATCCTTAACAAATATAATAACAGAAAATAACCCAGCAGCATTGGGTAACACTTGGTTATAAAAAGGTTTGAGCTTGTCAAGCTAGAGACTGGTTTTGGGCAAATGATTTTTAGAAGCTACACGGGGAAACATGAAAAGCTTTAAAACGCCTCATTTAATAGTTGAAGTCATTGCGAACCAATGTTGATCATTATCGTTTCATACAACCCTTTTAAGTGCTCGTATACATGAAGGAGCTATAGAAAAACATTCAACCAACAATTACAACAAAATAAATAGTCCTAGAAAACAAATAGCTATATTTAGTTTAGCTGATTGTTATTGTTTTTTCATTGTTCTTTCTTCATTACAAAATGCATTTTGCCACTTTATTTTTTTTTCTGCTGCTAACATTTACAGGTGACGCCTAAAAAAATACTTTATATATATGTTTATTTTTAAAATGTGCATAAATTTTCTGTTGGTTTTTTTTCGCTACAAACAACTATTTTTCTATAATATGGTAAAATGTTGAAATTGACTTTGCTGGCTGGCTCGTTGGCTGACTGACTGGGCGGCTTACGTGTTTGAAAGTTTTTTTTGTTTCATTTGGTTTTGCTTGCAAACGAACAAAGGAATCTGGCGACGTCATATAGGCTCGCCATATAGACGCCTTAATGTATGCCTTTTTATTTTACAAATATTAAAATGCAAGTGCTAACTGTAAATGCAAGTATCGGAAGGAACAACAGTACTTATAGGCATGCATATGTATGTATAAAAGTATAATGGTGATAGTTTGTTTTGTATTTAATTTTAGGTTAGAGGTATTTTCTTTAGAATGTCCTTCCTTCTTTTTTTTATATAAAAGGAAGGGACATAATTGTGAGCAGGAGCCAGTGGTAGGTTGTATGTTTTTTTTTAAAAGAAATGGGATTTATTTAATAATTTCCCAAGTTAGTCATTTGATGAATAAATTTAACATAATAAGTTTGGGTAGAGAAAATATATGATTACAGGAACTATAATATTGTTGATAGAATTCTATTATGTTACTATATTGTGTTTATATAAATTAAATTTTCATAATCTTACCCTATTAAAACAAATTTACTTGTTTGGTTTAAACAATCAACAAAATATTACCTGCAAATATAAGAAAAAAACAAAAATTTGTTAACAAAATGTAAAACTTTACTACAGAATACATAATCATAAAAATTTTATTGCAATTTTTTTTTAATATTTACTAGTAAATTATAAAAGAAAGTAAATGTAGGTTTTACCTTAAGGCCAGAAAAAAACAACAAGAAAAACTATGATTTATTTTTCTTACATTTATTATTGTTGTTTTCTTCTAGTTTTTCTTCAACAATGTTTTTCTTGTTGGTAAAACAATTTTCCTATCAAAAAAAAAAAAAAAAAAAAAAAGTAAATAAAAACACGCATATAAATATATTGGCTTTTCTATTTTCTTTTCTTTTCATTTTTTTGTTTTGCTATTTTAATAATCATTTTACTGGAGAAGAAAGCAAAAAAAAATAGTTGTAGAAATCTTAAATAAATATCAGCACTTGCAAAATTGTAAAAATAAAAAAATAATAAAGAAATTGCAAAATAGAAAAAAAATATATATTTATATTACAAATATAAAAGAAACCGTTTACATTACTTTCCTCTTTAACTGCAGGCTACAAACAATTATTTTTTACATTTTCCCCTCTTTTATTACTTTCTTTTTTTCTATATATTTGTATAAATTGTATTTCTTGCTTTCTTAATAGAGAAAAATTGCCAGAATGAATGGAAAAAATTGTTGGTGGCAGTTATTTTTTTCTTTTTATATTATTGTTGTATTGACAAAATAGTAATGCAGCAAGTTAAATAAAAACAACAATAATAAAATATTAATAAAAAATACTTTACAAAAAAACAATCAAGAAAAAGTGTTTTTTTACAACTAGAACAACAAAAGAGATTATTATTTATGAAAATGTAAAAAAAAACTTTGAGTTTAATGTGTAGTGCACAGTGTAATGCAAAGGGAACTAGAACTGAAGAAAAAAATTAACCAAAAGCTTTTTCCATTAAAGATTTTATTTGACAATTAAAAAAGCTTTTCCAGCTACAAAATGTTTTTTTTTTTCGTGGTAAAATGTTTAGTTTTGAGTACAAAATTTTGAAGAAGCTTTTGTAAAAACAGCTTTTTTGCAAAAAGATATTTAGATAGCTTCATTGAGATAGCTTCTAGATAAAAGCTCTATAGTAAAAACATTAAACAACTTTTAGAGAATACATTTTCTAGTGAAAACACTTTCTACTGAAAAGGTTTTAGGTGGAAAAACTTTAGTGGAAATACTTTATATAGAAAAAGCTTTTAGTAGCAAAAATTTTTAGTAATAAAATCTGCTTACTCCAAAAGCTTTTTATTAAAAAGTCTTTTCACAGATAAAGTTTCCCATAAAAGCTTCAAATGAAAATTTTGTGCAATTGTAAAAAAGCTTTTTGATAAAAAGGGTCTTAAGAGAAAAGTGTTTTATTCGCGAAAAGAGTTTTAATTTAGAGACAAAAAGTTTTGAAAAAGCTTTGGCTTTTTGTAAAAACTTATTAAAAAAATTTTGTAGTTTTTTTTTTACTTAGAAAACTTTTTAGTGAGAAAGTTTTAGTAAAAAGCTATTCTTTGAGAAAGCTTGTAAATAAAAGTTCTATAGTAAAAACCGCAAAAAACCTTTAGGTGAATACGCTTTTAGTAAAAAAGCTTTCAGTGGAAACGCTTTTTAGGGCAAAAGCTTTTAGCAGCAAAAATTTTTAGTCTGTTTAATCCAAAAGCTTTTTGTGAAAAGGGTCTTTCACAGATGAAGAAGTTTTAAAAAAGCTTTTTGATAAAAAAAGATATTTAGAGAAAAAGCTTTCTGTTTTTTGTGAAAATGAAATTTAATTGAAATTTCAATGAAGGAAGTTTTTATACAAGAACTTTGAGAAAGCTTCTAGATAAAAGCTATATAGTAAAAAAGTTTTTCATTAAAAAAAGCTTTTAGTGAATACGCTTTTACGCATTAAAAGGCTTTTAGTGAGTGAAAATGCTTTCAGTGAAAAAACTTTAGAAAAACTTTTTACTAAAAAAAAGATCTTTAGAGACAGAGCTTTTTAGTAAAATTATTTGTGACAATGGATTTAATTGAAAGGAAAATGTATTTCGATAGAAGCAGCTTTTATATAAGAACTATGAAACTGCTCCATAGTAAAAAAGTTTTTCAGTAAAGCTTTTAAAGAATACGCTTTTTAGTAATAAAACGATTTTAGTGAAAATACTTTGAATTGAAAAGTCTCTTAGAGAACAAAAACGCTTTTTAGTGAAAACGTTAAAAAAAGCTTATAGTAACAAAAATTTTAAATAAAAAAATCTGTTTAATCCAAAAGCTTTTTGTGAAAAAAAAACCTTTTACCAGATAAAGTTCCCAAAAAGAAGAAATTAAAGAAAATCTTTAAGTAAATAAATTCTTTTGTAAAAAGCTTTTTACTATAAAAAGATCTTCAGGAAATTTCTTATAAAATTGGGCTTTAATTGAAAAGAAAAACTATTTCGGAGAAAGAAGCCTTTAAATCTTAAGTCTTTTGTGAAGAACTTTAAAGAGCAATTTCAAATTCTTGTAAAACTTTACTCTTGCGTTTGAAAAAAATCCAAACTAATTTCTGAAATTATTCCAGTTTTATTTATCCTTCATCAGACCACTGTTCCCCTAAAGAGTAAATAATCTTGTTCCTTAAACCAACTCAATTATTATGCCACTACTGGTAGTACTACATAATGTTGAATTGTTGCTGATTTGTTTCTTTTTCTTTCTCTTATGGTTGCTGTTGTTGCATTTATGTTGCTACTTTCCAACATTTGTCGTACACAAACAATATTATAACTTTATTATTAGTCCTAGTATTGTGGCATAAATAGATTGCAAAGTCAACGTCTTGCTTATGACATAAAAACGTA
Source organism: Lucilia sericata (assembly GCF_015586225.1). Taxonomy (NCBI): domain Eukaryota; kingdom Metazoa; phylum Arthropoda; class Insecta; order Diptera; family Calliphoridae; genus Lucilia; species Lucilia sericata. The sequence goes on from NW_023994777.1 coordinate 63,206, forward strand.
CCAAACATTAGAGATTTAAACACAATTTTTTACAATTTAAGCTGCGAATACTGCACAATTTTCACAAAGATAGAACAAAGTTACAGGAATATAGAGTAATAAAATCTTAACAATAAGTATATGGAAAGAAATCAAAGAATAAAACACTTTTTTATGGCTTTTATATTGATGAGTCATAAAAAAAAACTGCAAACTTAGATACCTAAAGCTATATGGGGGGATTCTAAGGAAAGGCTGGGGTATAAAATCATAATAATAATATGTAATAAAAACAAAACAACAAAAACAAAACTAGAAAATTATATATAAAATTCTAATAAAATTGCTTATTTAGCCTTTAGTTATAAAGGAAGTTGTATAAGAAAACAAGAAATTAAATATTTATTGAAATATAAAGAAATAATATTAAATAAATATTACTCATACGCCACATATGTAAGAACAAAAAAATGTGGAAAGGATCATGTGCTGCACTTAAAATATATCTTTTATTTAATATATAAAATTGCTAATATATATTTGCTTTTGGCTTTTATATTTTATTAACAAATCAATCATTTATTCACAAGACGATGATGATGATGCTGTTGACGATGAAGAAGTTGCTGTAATAATGAAATGAATTTTGTGTGTTTTTCTTAAGGAAGTTGATAAGTTAACCCCTTGGAGAAATACATAAAAAAGGGGAAAACATGTTATTTATACATTATGATTATAAAATAAATATGAGTTCTTTTAAAGGCAAAAAAAAAAACTTTCTTAAAAATGTATTTTTCTTTAAAAATAACTTGTATCTTATGTCGCCAGGATGCTATAGATTACTTTTTTTTAAATCATTTAATTTTATATAAATAAATTTTCCTACTCATTAATACTTTACTCTAGAAATATTTGCCTTCCCTTTTTTTATAAAAAAGATAAGAACCAAGAAAATAAATTAATAAAGGCACACAAGAAGTGTGTGTATTTAAAATAATAAACGAAAAGCTTCCTTTTTATGTCGTTAATTTTCCCCTTGATCTGCTTAAGTCACAACTTGAAGTTAAGTATGTTTTTGAACATGACGCACTTGATGTTTTTAATTGAGTGCTTTTTTAACTGCAACACACACTCTTCAATGGAAAGAAGCAAGAAAACAGCAGCAGCAGGAGCAGTAGGTCTCCAATTCAGGCTCAGCAACAACAACAAAACAAAATGAAGCAAAAACAAACATAAACACAAAAAATATGAAAATAAACAACATATTTATATACATACACACATGTACTTTTTACATATTCTATAAGAAAAGAAAAATGAGTAAATGTATAAAAAATCTTGTACAAACAACAACACATGTTGTTTAACACCAAACTGGCATACAACACTGCAGCAAAAACAACAACAACAATGTTAAAAATAAAGAGAAAAATCTATGAGTATGTGTGTGTGTGTTCGTTAGTGTGAGAGTACTAAAATTATAATGGCATACTTTCGCTGTATGGATTAAAGCATAGGTTTAGGCGAATTTTAAAACGACTCTATATATAGCACAGGATTTTTTAAGTTAAAAAAACTTTAAACTAATCTAAGCTTTTGATATAATTGGTTACTTTTTTATTACACTTTAACTAGAAAGTTACTAGTGCTAAGGCTAGTTCTTAGACTAGGCAATCACTATTCCATGGACTATACTCTAGTCCACAGACTAGACAGTATATGGTCTACTAGATGGTTACTAGACTAGTTAACAGAATTGTCCATATATTAGTCCACCGACTAGTTATTATACTAATCATAATCAAGCCATAACTTAGTCCATAGATTAGTCATTCAATGGTCTAAACACTAGTCCTTCGACTGATCCTTACTCTTGCTCATAGAGTAATCAATAGACTAGTCAATATACTAGTACATAGACTAGTCCAAAGGCTAATCCTCTTACTAATCAATACACATATCCATAGACTAATTAATAGTAAGTAGTCTAGGCCTTAAAGTAGTCAATAGCCTCGTCCATAGACTAGTCCACACACTGGTCTGTAGACTAGGCAATAGACCAGTCGTTAGACTAGTCAACAGACTGGTCCATAAACTAGCTCATGGGCTAGTCTATAAGCTAGCGAACAGACTGAACAATAGATTAATCTATCGACTAGTCAATGGACTATTAAATGGATTAATCGAAAGACTAGTCAAGAATATAGTCAATAGACTGGTCGATAGACTAGTCAATAGACTAGTCAACAGACTAGTCAACAGACTAGTCAATAGACTAGTCAACAGACTAGTCAACAGACTAGTACATAAATAATCAATAGATTAGTCAATAGATCAATCTAGTCCTTATACTAATACTAATCAATGGACTAGTCATCAGGCTAAAGTAGTCAACAGCCTCGTCCATAGACTAGTCCACACACTAGTCTATAGACTAGGCAATAGACCAGTCGTTAGACTAGTCAACAGACTAGTCCGTAAACTAGATCATGTGCTAGTCAATAAGCTAGTCAACAGACTAAACAATAGATTAATATATCGACTAGTCAATGGACTATTCAATGTAGTAGTCGAAAAATTAGTCAAGAATATAGTCAATAGGCTGGTCAATAGACTAGTTAGTAGACTAGTGAGTAGACTAGTGAACATTCTAGTGAATGGACTAGTCAACAGACTAGTACATAAATAGTCAATAGGCTAAGTAGTCAATAGATTAATCAATAGACTTATCCATACACTAGATCACAGATTAGTCCATAGACTAGTCCACGGACCAGTAAATTAACTAGTTCCTAGACTATAAAACCGAAAACTTGTATAGTAAATTTATTCCCAAAGAGTGTTATTCTGTTACCTATTACTTAACCAACTAATATGACTTACACTTGACCTACACTGAAGTGCAAGATGTGTTATTTTTTTGTTCACAAAATAAAATGACAAATTTCTCTACATAATTTTTCATTTACCCTTTGCTCCGCCACCATATAAACTGGCAAGTAAATAGTCATGTGCCCATGTGCATGTGTGTGTATAATTTATAAATAGGCCTAAAGCCATTTAAAAAATAATAATAAAGAAAAAGCAGGCAGGAGTTAAAAGTGCAAATGTGTATGAGCTCTCTAAAGCGTTTTTTTTTTTTTTTTTTTGTTGAATTTTTATAAGGGTGAAGTTGTAGCTGCTGCATAATGCTTAACAACACACATACATGCATGTATGCATATATACATATAAGCTGAGAAAAAAAAGTATTTTTTGCCTTTTTTTCAGATGCTGTTCAAAGGCGTGTGCAATAATGAGTTGCTTTTAAAATTCATTTTGTCAATCTTGCCAACACTTATAAATTATGCTCTTTTTTCCTCAGAATTATTATTATTTTATATTCTTTTCCAGTTACTGTTTTGCTTGTAATGTATAATTTTTTTTGTCACTTATTTATTTTTTTCTTCATTCTGCAACTTAAGTATATGTACAGTGTGTCTATAATTATACTTGAAGATAAAGACATAATGTCAGTCGTTTTATGTGTAAATTTGTCTTTATTTTTGTGTGTGTTGTGTATGTTTTTTTGCCCACTTCACAAAAAGTGTTTATTTTTCTGTTTGTTAATGTTTACCAAGCCTTGTTCATTTCAATGTTTTTCTTTTTCGATTTTTTTTGTTCAGTTCCCAAACAAGATTATTTGTAGGAGTCAAGAAAACTTCTTCCGTTCTTCTTTATTTATGTATTTCCAGTATAATGATTATGTCTTATGTCTACTTTGTTTGTAGGGAATATATGTATGTATGTATAGAACATATCAAAGGTCATGTTTGTTTTATAATCTTGTCATCTTATGTCAAAATACCAACACAAATACACATACTCGTTCTTATTTAAACCAAAAAGTACTTCTATAATGATGAAATGTTTTAACATGTTGAAAATTTCTAAAAAAAGGGATACTGCCATATGAAATATGTCATATTTTCTTAAGTTCTAAATAGGGAACAGAATGAAAGAATTGGCAAAAAAAAAATAGATAAAGACTGAATAAACCAGATGTGTGTTAATCATTTGTATGTTGTTTGTCACTTGGTTTTAATGGGGATTAAAGAAAATTTATAAAATCCTATAAAGTTTGATAAAGCATATAGAGACTGGATCATTATATACATATATAGCTAAGTCTCTTCAGCTTTGATCGTCGTCTGTTGAAGTTAATTTTCTCTAGACCCTAGATATTTTCGGTTTCCAAATCTGTAATAATTCTATCAGACATGCTGTCAAAAAGTTTGTTAATAAAATCATAAAAATTTGTTCATAAATAACGGAGATATGGTTCAAATTCCGAAACAAAGTATGAAAACATTTGTCAATAATATGAATTTTTTTCATTACTAGTAAAACACAATGAAAACAACAACATTCGGATTCATTATTATATGTTGTTGTTGTTTTTAGTTTTTGTACACAAGAAGTTAACAGTTGACAATAACAACATATTATGATTGTTTTTACTATACACAGGATTTGTCAAAGTTAACAGCTAAAATCAGTGATGGGAAAATATTATGAGTGAAAATCAAATTTTTGTTGGAATAATTCAAGAAGGGTATACAAGTTTCGTCACAACCTAATATTTAAATTTATATATTTTTTTGTCTAATTAAACATACAAAATATATATGGGTTTTTGACATTCTGATAGACATTCGGATGTTAAACAAATAAACAGGGAAAACTTAATGCAATTTATAAAATAAACTAAATGGGAATTATTATGAAGTTTATTAATTTTTTAATGGAAAACTATTAACCGATGTAGGTCAAGGAAAATTTTGGATTAGTATTTACCTAAAATAATTTATTATTAAACAAAAACACTGCATTAGCACAACTTTTTTTTTAAATATTTATTTCAATATTTATACCCTACACCAATATAGTGTGGAGGGTATTATGCGTTTGTACTGAGGTTTGTAACACCCAAAAATATTTGTCCTACACTGATCTTAAAGTATACCAAGCGGCTTAGAAACACTTTCTGAGTCGATTTAGCTATGTCCGTCTCTCTGTCTGTCATTCTGTCTGTCTGTCTGTCTGTATGTCTATATGTATGTCTGTCTGTCTGTCTGTCTTTCTGTCCGTCCGTCTGTGTGTCCATGTAAACCTTGTGCGCACTCTACAGGTCGCAATTTTCAATATAATTTAATGAAATGTGGCACATTCTCTGCAAGGACGTAGTCTTTTGAAAATGTTTAAAATCGGTCCATTATTTCGTGTAGCCCCCATACAACCATACATTTGACCCTATCACCCATACAAAGTCCCCTTCAGAAAATGACTTGATGTTCAAAGTTCACTTATAAACACTAATATCACGATGATGTTCTGCATAAATAATTGATGTGATGTAAATCCCTCTACCAGAATTTATAAGGATAGGACGATATTAACCCCCTGTCCCCATACAACCACTCTTTTAGAAAATCTCTTTTTTGTTAACAAATTATTCGAATATTTTTGAATTAAGGTAATAATGAAATTATTACCTTAATTCAAATTAATTATGAAAAAATAATCCAAATTTGTAACATAATCACTGATGTAGGGGATCATATGGTCGGTCATGTCCGACTACATATTCTTATTTATTTTATTTTAGACTTCTGTATGATTTTCCTTTAAAAAATATGTTTTTAAGAAAATTTTATTAAATCGATCATATTACGTTTTATATTGAAACTCAAATTTGTCATTTAAATTTATTAAACAAATTAATCGCTTGTTAACTCAGTATTGTACCATTAAACAGAAATACATTTATCACATATGTACGCTTTGTGTTTTTTCTTTAACGAAATTAAAATAGTTAATTGAATAAATATTATACAAATAGAGAAAATTATATATTAATACCTTAACATTAAGACCCTGCAGTTCGTTGGGCCTAAGTGTTGCGATTACAAGACTAGATCGTTGATTTAAACTGAAGAATGATTAAGATTGCTTTCGGTGGTTTCAATAAGTGGTATCTAAGTCTACTACTTCTACTAATTCTATACCATGAATACCTACTTACCCGCTGCATTACTAGTGTTGACTTAAGTGATTATTGTTTCCATAAGCAAAAATATAAAAATATAACTGCCTTATTCATAACAATTTATCAAAGCTTTATAGAACAAATTTTGTATGAACATTTGTTTTATAAATTGTTATGAATAAGGCTCTTAAAAAATAATGTTTGAAATATTTGAAAATGACATTTATCTAACAGAAATACATTGATTCCTGGCCAAAGTACTGGGAAATTAAAGTGTAAAATAAATAAATACTTTTCAACATACATATGTATAAACGTAAATTGTATTTGCTGTATTTTGTATTTATACCAAATGATATATTTACTCATTCATTCATTTAATTTAATTTATTTGAATTTTTCTTTTTTTTCTCATATAATATTTTTTTTTTCCAAACTGAACAAACAAATTAAATCTACATTGTGTTAAACATTAAAGGCAATTTGTTAGTTTACGCAGTGAACATTTCAACAAATTTGCCACAAATACATTCCAACAAATAAACAGATTTTTACACGTAAATACATACATACAAACAAATACTTATACTATTTGTATGTATGTCTGTACGTAATAACTCACACTTTTTAAGCAGACAAACTGACAGATACGTTTTTTTCTGCAGGCATTTAATCAAACAAAAAGATACACAATTATTTGTCAGTTTATTTTCTCGTTTTGAAAGTTTTCTCTCAGTGTATATGGGATTCTTTTAAATACATTTTTAAACGTAAATGTATAATATTGTTTATAATAATGTATACATCAGGTATCATGATGGCAAAATTTTACTTTTTTTTAAACAAAAAAAAATCTTTTTCTATATATAAAACTGTCAGTCATGTTAGTCGTATTTTTAACAACATGATACTTTTGTTTGTGGTAGTTTAAATTGTTTTTTTTTTGTGTAGGTGTTTGTTTGATTTGTTTTCCCCGTTTTACCCTGATCATTATTATTTGTTATATGTATGCGCTTAAATTATCATAAAAACTTAATTGAAAACGTTTAACACTAAATTTAGATTTAAATGCTAGAGATAATTTTTGCTAAAAGAGTCTTTTTGTTTTGTATGTTGAAAATATATTTAATTATTTTAAATAATTATTGGTAATTGTTTAAATTAAGCTAGCGGCAAATAGTAAAACTAATTTATTATTTTATTTATTATAATTTAATGCTAATAATAATTTAAGGTATTTGTTTGTTTTTGGTTTGAAAATTTTTATAAATGAAGTTGTCAAACTGTCAGCACCAGAAATTGTTAATTAAAAAATGTATGGTTTGTTATAAAAATAGGAAGGCAATAGGAAAACAATTAACGTTCAATAGCTGATTATTAACTGATTAAGTTAAACCAAACGCCTTACAGTATGCAACTCTTTTCTGTAATGCACTGAGAAGTGTGATTCCAAGGAAAACTATAGAGCAGTATCTAAAGAAAAACTAGTAAAAAGTAATCAGGGATGGTAACAAATCGGAATTTCATTCATCAATTATTTCCATCTCAGACAGACAGACAGACAGACAGACAGACAGACAGACAGACGGAAAGACAGACAGGCAGACAGAAAGAAAGATATAACTTAATGGACTCCTCTATCTATAAGCATCCAGAATATATGATTCATAGGACCAGAATATTATATTATGGAAACAGAATGACAAACTCACTTAAACTCTGAGCACGAAGATGTAGGGTATACAAATATAGTTGCACATGGTGGCAGTAAGCACTACATTTAAGGAACCTTATTGCTAAACAAAAAAAAAAAACTCATATATTCCCCTTTAATTTCCAACATATGTATGTATTCCATTAATTTAAGGTAAAATTTATAACCCAATATAACATTTCAACTTTAATAGCCGGCTTAAAAACCGCATTACAAGACGTCTAACATAAAAATTTACTGCAAAATTGGGTCTTTAAATGTCGTGAATCATTATCATCATCAACGTTAACGAAATTACAAAGGCAAATAAGGAAAAAAATTAAACAGCCATAAACTTGGCCAAAAACAAGAGGCATAAGGTAACAACAAAAAAAGTATTAAAAATGTAATTGAATATTTGTAATAATAAAAAAAAGCAAACATTTAATTAAACCACCCCCTTAGAATTTAAAAGATACCGAACAGTAAAACATAGATATACACATTACATACATATAAAAAAATATCTCTATAATATAACAATATTAAACATGTTTTAATAAGAAACACAAATACAAGTTGAAAAGAGAAATAAGAGAAAATTTTTTGCTACAAAGAAAAACATAAAGTAGTATTAAAGGAAGGATATAAAATGGATTTTAATTTTCTAATTACACGCATACATACGTACTAACAAACAAATTTAACTAATAAATACAAACAAACAACACACACATTGAAACATATATAACAGTAATAAGTGTAAAAGTATCCTTACAAAAATATCTCTATAGACAGTTAAGTTAGACAGACATAACAAAGGATATGTTTTACATAAACTCACACATACACACAAACAAACATACGTCTAACAGGAAGAGAAAGAATACAACAAAATGAAAATTTATTGTGGTTGTTTTTATGAGCAGTAACAAAACAACAACAACAACAGCTCGAACAACAAGAATTTTTACAAAATACCGCGTAACCATATATTAGAAAATAACAAAAGCTACACAAACATATCAAGCTAACACACACACATGCAAACATACATACATTTACATATTGACAAAGTTTATGTTTGTGCTGTGAGAGTATGATTCCAGCTGTTTTATAAGGAGTCAATGTATCCCTTTTAATAATCAAAATCATAAAAATGATTGTAATAAACATACATTTGTTTGCTACAATCATATATTTTCTTACTACAATCAAATATATATTTGACACAATCAATTGAATGATAAAATTAACCTAAAGTGAAAGTGTAAAATCAAATTTACTATTTCGAAATAATATAACGGTCTCTAGGTAAATGAGATAGTAAGCTTTTCAACATTTGTTTGTTACAATCATATATATGATGGTAACAATCAATTGAATGATAAAATCAAACCAATATGGTTGCTACAACCAAAAAACAGTTTTAATGACTCTAGGTAATCTAGAGAGAAGGCTTTTCAATATTTCTTTACTACAATCATATATATGATGGAGACAATCATTTGAAGGAAGAAGTTAATAATATAGTTGCTACAATCAAACCTTCACCTCCCAATATGGTTGCAACAACCAAAAAAATACAGTAATACTAGCTAAACTAGAGAGAAGGCTTTTCGATATTGCTTTACTACAATCATATGATGGAGACAATCATTTGAATAATAAAGTTAATAATATAGTTGCTACAACCAAATCTCCACCTCCTTAATGTATTTTCTTTAAACTTATAAAAAGTTATTGAACTCACTTTCCTATATCCTGTTGAAAAACCAATTTGTGATAGATGTGAAATGAGTAAAATGATTGGTTCGCTACACCCACCTTGAACTGCAGGGTAAACCATTTTATACATTATAAACATTTTCATGCAAAATACATGTTTTTTTGTAATTTATACTGGTAACTGGCGAAAAAAACACCAGCAGCAGCTATAAAAACTACTACAAACATGACAAAGAAAGTGTGCTATAGATATATGTATAACATAAAGTAAGGGAAGCATAAAGCCAGGCGCAATGCCAGTAAGTTTTAGCTTAAATCTAAATCACTTTATTGCAGTGATGTTATTATAACACACACACATAACCACAAGCTCACATACACAAAGAAACCCTGCAGTAAGGGGTAAGTGTAACTACTATTTGAAATGGAAGTTTGAAGTGTATACACTTTCGATTACTTAGAGATAGAAAAGTGGCTATCTGTTAGATTACCAAAGACACATAAAGTAATCAAAACAAAAGATATAAATTTGGGAACTTAGAAAAACATTACCTAAAAGGACCCACCAAATCCTTGTAAAACTGCTGGTAAGGCAAGTGTTTGTTGTTATTGCAAATAGTGGTGTTAGTACTACTGCTACTTGCTGGTGTTGATGGTTGTACGAGTGTCAGTATTTTGCAGAAGCTTTCATGCGTTTAACGCTTTTTAAATTAGTATATGTGTGCGTATGTTCGCCAGTACGGACTTTATGAATATATGTATATAGAAGGCTAAATGCGTGTAAAAATTTTTTATGAGCAAAAACACTTTTTAGCAGGATATGGAAATTTATTTATGTACATAAGGGCATAGTGCAGTTTTACACTGTAAAAGAAAAACTGATGATTATCAGCATTAAATGAAAATTTATTTTTTTTATTTATCAGTTTTAAAAACAGCAAGAACAGAAAGCCACAAATAAACTTATTACATAGAGACTTTGACAAAGAAATTTAAAATCCCAGGAGTATTTTTTTTAATAGAATACATTATAATGAAGGTATTGTTAAAGCTTTTAATTTATGGTTTTAGAAAATTTGCTAAAATTTTTTGTAGATTACAAAAATTTGTTAACAAATTCATAGAAGTAAGACGTTTTGTTAATCCTCTTAATTAAAAGTTGTTTGTATTTTGTGATGTTTCCCTAATGATGACCGTTTGTGAGCTGTAAATTACTTCTTATACCTTACAACACTTTTGTGGGGAGGGTATATTGGGTTGTACTAATGTTTGTAGCGCACAATAATATTGGTCCTATACCCACCTTAAAGTATACCAATCGGCTTAGAATCATTTTCTGATGTAGCTATGTCCGTCCGAAATTTGGTACATGATTTTCTATTGTCACAGGGACTATTGCAAATAATTATGATCCCCCCATTAAATTGAACCCCCGAATAGGGCTTGTAAACCTTGTAATCAAACTACAGGTCGCAATTTTGAAGATAATTCATTGACATGATCTTCTATTGTAGTAGAGACGAAGCCTATTGAAAATGGTTAACATCGGTGCATTATTTCACCTAGCCCCATACAACTGAACCTCCCGAATAGGGCTTTTAAGTTCATAGTTATGTTAAATATACTCGTATCTCGACAAAAAGCTGCAACACCAAGTTCTATACAAGCCTTGCTGACCCTGATGAATTTTCAGATGATAGGGCCTCATTTGGCCCTAGACCCTATACAAAGCCCCCTTCAAAATATGACTTAAATGTACAAAATTTTATTCAACAATAAATGGCTTAAGTATATCTGAGGCAAGGTACAATTCAACTTAAATGCTTTATCGCATTTTGTTTTTATAACTGTTGTAGGGTATAATATGGTCGGCCTCGCCCGACTATAATTTCTTACTTGTTTATTTTTTGAGTGGGTTTTCTCTTACTCTGCCAGAAATATAAGCGAACAGTGTTTGTTATACTAAAAATGTATACAAATTTAGTCTCGCGAACATTCCTAGATTGTACGATGTTGGAATTGTCTACAATATATATGACATACTTCTAGGCATTTTCACTTTAGTTTGAATTTTATATGAATTTTTTCACTAAAACTTTTTAAAAACACAAAAATTTTAAAATTTTCGAGAATATTCCTGGATTTTTATCGAAAAGTTTTTGATATTTTTCTTAACAAGTTTTGAAGTATAAACAAAAAACTGTTATTATTTTAAAAAACAAAACATATAATTTAAAACTTTTCACGAATATTCCAAAATTTGTTGAATTTGTTTACAAAAACTATAGCATAGTTTAAGGCATTAAGGAAAAATTGCCAAAATATTATAAGAATTGATGCCGAGAGACCTTGAAAGACGAATTTTCATGTGCGAATTGCAGCTTGAACGCTATAAAAGAAAATCATTAAAAGCTCCAAAAAAATTGGATCCATTACGATAAACCACAGCACAACCACACAAGGTAATCTTCTGTATTTTAAGGTGATTGTTTAAGGGATTGTTTCTATTAGGAGTTACTCATATGTATCAGATCTTTACAAGGAATCTGTGATGATCATGTTGCAATAACTGTTAAAAACTTTTTGGAAACAGGTGGTTGGGACTATGACCAGACTATGTGCCGACCTACTACTATTTGTTTCGTTGATGCAGAACGGTCTTTCTGGAAAACGCTTTACCTCTGAACAGCATATCCAAAATTGGCTTGATTCGAACGCCCTCTATCTCTCTCTCTCTCTCTCTCTGATACTCCTTAAAAAATTAGCAGTTTTTTTAGAATGGAATTCATATTTATCAAATTAAAAGCTATAAGTTTTGAAAAAATCCCTAATTTTTAAGTTAAAAATTTTGCAAAATTCTATAAGTGTATTTATACACTTAACATTTCCCCCTCAGGCTGTTGCTGAAGTAGTAGTAGTAGTAGTTTGCAACATAAAATGTAAATATCGACTTTAACAATTTTGTAATATTTATATATATGTATATGTACTTTACATATGAAAAAGGGTTATATAAAACTTTAACATAAACATAAAATTTTATGCAACAACCTACCGCCATCTCGAGCAACATCAACAACACTTTCAAACTCCATTTATACACAATACAAAATATTATATTATTTTACATTACATTACATCCTGGCCATAGAATTTTATGGACTATATTTTCAAACTTTGACTTTTTCCAAGACAACCCCCAAATACCTCAGTAAATATACTTAATACATGCTACACAATCTAGTGGCCTTTAAAATTTACTTAAATCAACTTTGTTTATTTAAAATAAAAAAAAAATGGAAAATAAAACGAAATATTGAAAACGAACGACCTTTTTGTGCGTAGAGTTAAATATAAGTAGTTAGTTTTTATGTTTTTTAATATTTTGTGTTGTTGTTGTTTTTTTTTTTTTTTCTTCTATACATGAGTATACAAAGAGTCCTGTTGGTTAAAAAAAAGCAGCCTAAGTGTCACAAGTGTGACTACAGAAAAAAGGTTGGTAAACTACACACTCGTTCATACAACAACAACTCGTTCATAGGAGGAGTGTGACTAAAGTTGCACGTAGCAATATGACTAAACTGTGAAAACATTTACCCAGTGACATTGGTTGTAAGTGTATTAATGAAACAGATGACACATACTGTGGTAGCACTCCTTTTTTCAGTTTTAGTTTTCTTTTTTTGTTAAACTTTATAACGCAATATTACAGCAGACATTATTCCCCAATATCAGATGATGATGATGATTAACTTTGTTATAAATGTTGCACAGTGCGTATACACACACACATACACTTAGTCCTTTGTGTTTAACATTTAGCTGTAGTAGTAGTATATGGTTATGACTTTTTGTTTTGTAAAATACTATACTCAGTTCCCTTGTTTTTGTATTTTTTTTTAATTTTGTTACTTTCATTTTGTTTCTTTCTATGCTCAGGGTGTTTGTATGGCAGAGTTTTTCTTCTTTTTGTTAATGTATGACTCCTATGGGACCTTAAGCACGAGTCATTTGGTGAAAGAAAGCAAGCAAAACATACAGCAGGCCCAGTTCATATTAAAATAAATATAAAAAAGAAACAAAATGTGAAATGATATGAAATTGTAGAGATCGAATGGAAGGGGTTTTGAGAACGCAGTTTCTTTTTTGTCGTTTCTTTACTGTTGATTTAAGTTAAATAAAATGAGTTCGTTTAATACTTGATTACAGTGGCAATTGTCCAGACTTTATTTACCATAAGTCTTGGGTTTATTGCTCTATTTGTCTGCTACTTTTAATGACACAACATTGGCAGAAAGTTCATTTCGTTTTTAATGCATTTAAGAAGTAGTGACTCAATAGAATTATTTATGTATGTATGTACGCATCTTGGCTGTGGCAATTACTTAATTGCATTATTTCGCAAGAAAAAAAAAAGAGATGAGTGTTACAGGAGAGACAAAGTTCAATTTGTTTAAATGAATAAAAATAATATTAAGAACAACAGTATCTTCAGGTTTGGGCTAAATAATTGGGTTTGAAATGAAAATCTTTCAATCTACTTAAACTTTAAGAGATAAATATATACATTTTTAATCCAAAAGCTTTAAGCTTAACTTGTTTTTTGTCACTTTTTTAAGATTTGATTAATAAAGCTTTCAAATAAGAGCAAACGTTTGTATTTTATATTAAAAGCTTTAATATGTCATAAAAAATAAATAAAAGCTTTATATAATTAAAAGCTTTAAGTTCTCATAAAAATCTGTAATTGATTATAAAGCTTTAAGCACACATTATTTTCTTTAGATTTAAGCGTTAAGCATTTTTTTATAAAAAGCTTATAGATAACAAAAAATGTCGATATTTCATCTAAAGCTTTAATTTTATACCAAAAGCATTAAAATGCTACAAAAAGCTTTATATTCAATAAAAGCTTTAAAACTATATGAAAATGTAGAAGAATGAATTAAAAGCTTTAAAATTATATGAAAACTTTGAATTGTATATAAAGCTTTAAGCTTTTTTATAAAAAGTTTTAAGATAACAATAGAAGTTTTGATATTTATCAAAAGCTTTATATTTAAAATAAAAGCTTTAAACTTTTATAAAAATATTAAAGTATAAATTAAAAGCTTTAAGTTCTCAACAAAAGCTTTAATTGTATATAAAGCTTTAATCTTACTTTTTATTCTTTAGATCCATAAAAACAGCAATTTTAAGATAATAATAAAAAATGGGACACATTTCAAAAGCTTTAGTTTTATATCTATAGCTTTGATATGTTGGTAAAAGCTTTAACATAAAAGATTTTAGTTTATAGTACAATAGCAAAGTATGATTAAATTAAACAAAAAAAAAATTTAATAAACTAATATCCAAACCTTTTTTATATTAAAAGCTTTACCTCTAAAACGAAAGCTTTAAGTTTAAAGTTTTAAGATTTATAAAAACTTTAAAATAATATCAAAAAGTTTCAATAGCTTGAAATCTATATATATCAAAAGTGGTAATTATATAAAGCTTTACGTTTTTATAAAAAGCTTTAATAACGAAAGTTTTAAACCTATATGATTTAAAATTCTTTTGATTGAGATTAAAATATTTGATAATCTGTTCCAATTTCCTTAGAAATTAAGTCGATTTAAAAAATTTCTATTATTAAAAGCTTTTTCAGATCTCTCAAGATTGTTATTATGCATTTAAAAAGCTTTCAAGAAACAAAACTTGTAGTTTTCTTCAAATACAACCAATAAACCCTCTAGAAAACACAAAATTTCCATTTCTAATAAATATGCATAAATATTTTTTCATCTAAACTTATTAACTAATAGATTTTGCTGCATGTTTAGCTAGATCCCTGAGGAATACAAGGCTTTCACAAAAAAATTATGGGATCATAATTTTTTGGTCATATTATTAAACCGACCATAAGTGGTGTCCCTCGCATATAAATTTAATAACAAAAATAAAATTAAATTATTTTCTAGGCATGTGTGTGTGTGCAGGTCTGTGGCACAATTATGCGTATTAAGATTTTGATCTTAAATAAAATATCATTCAATTCCATTCAATTACCTTAAAAGAGATAAGTAACACAGACACATATATAAATATTTTCATATGTGTATTTTACGATATATTTGTGTAAAATTCATGTGGTATTTTACGACTCCCCAAACTGCAACAAACCTGCCAAGTTGAGGGGCAAATGAAATGAGAAAAAAAAAACAGTACGAAACGTTTCAAGTAATAACAAATTTTTTTATGATCATTTTAGAAATTTTATGCGTAAACACGTTTTCCAACATATAATGTACAGTTTTTTTTTTTTTTTTCTTAGTCATTTTTACTACCCCCTCAGTAAACACCCTCCTTGTTAGACAACCACAACCTTAAAGCATTTTGTATACTTTAATTTAACCAAGTTGTTGTAAATTTTTAAGGCTGAAATGGTATTTCAATGTAGTCAGTAAGTAATACTATTGCTAGAATATAGTATTTATTGCAACAACACTGTTGCCTTAATGCGTTGACATTTTATGAGCAACAACCTATAACACAAGCAACAAAATATTTTCTTTACTAAAAGTTAAGAAAGCAAAGTCAACTTTTGATAATTTTCCCCCTGTCATTGGTGGTTCCTGTTTGCTGCTTTTTATGTTCCAACATATTTTATAGTTTTCTGAACAACAGCAAAAAATTACAATTGAATTTTCAAAATTTTAGTAAAGAAAAAAAAAATCATACACAAAAGCAAGCAAATGTTATAAATTCGCCAAGCCTCATAAAACGTGCCAAAACACTAAGTGAAATTGTTTAAACAATACCTGTTATATAAGGCCATCTCTTTCTAACTATTATACACACCAACAGGCGACATTGTTGCTACAACTAAAAAAGCTTACATACTCCTTTATAAACCCCTGCCTTATTTCCCTTAACTTGGCAATGGCAAAACAGAAAACACTTACTGGAGTGTAATCAAGTAACGATTTCAATTTTCTAAATACATTTTTAAGAACACCAAGTGTGAAAGGGGGGTAGTAGAGGAAAGCAACGGGGTGAGGTATGAATTCCTCTTTCTAACTGTGACAGGATGTATGTATGTCGATATCATATGTGTTATGTGTATGAATCATGTCAATTTTCTGTTAACCACAATACTCACACTTTTACCACATTTATGAGGTAGATACTTTAAAAGACTTTCAACTCACTCCCCCGATGAATAGCGAATACCCAACTTACACCCATCTGGTTGTATAGCTGATTCGCAAACGTATGAGGTCTGGAGGGGAGATTTCTTTACAAAAATGCAACAAGAGTGAAAGCTTTTTTAAGTAAATCAGTTTTTCATAGAAAAAAAGCTCTTATTAATGAATTGCATTTTTTCACAGAAAAAAAGCTTTTTATTTTTACTGAAAAAATTAATCAATCTAAAAAAATATTCTAAAAGGCTTTTTGTAAGAAAGCTTTTTTAAAGGACAGTATTTTACAGAAAGAAGCTTTTGTTCTCTGATAGTATTTAAATACTTTTCAATAAAACTACCTTTTCCGTTAATTTTTTTCTTTTCAGCAAAAGTCTTTATTTCCAGAAAAAGCTGTTTTTTAACTTTAAAGCTTTTATCACTGAAAATCCTCTTTAAATAAAAATAACATTTTATTTACAATTTTCGTTCAAAAATAAATAAATTTTGATTCAAAAATCATTCAAAAAGCTTTTTATTTATTTATTTATTTACTTATTCAAACAATGTAATATAAAACAAAAACTTTTTTCTGCGAAAAGCTCTTTTTCTACAAAAAGCTTTAAAGACTTTTTTCTACAAAAAGCTTAATTTTTCTTTTCTGCAAAAAGCTTAAAATGCTTTTTCTACAGAAAGCTTTAAAAGCTTTTTTCCACAAAAGACTTAAATAAGTTTTTCGCTGAAAAACTAAAATAAAAAAACTTTTTAACAAAACGAAGCAAAAAAGCTTTATTAAAAAAGATTTTCACGCGGAAAAAAACTAGAACAAAATTCTAGGAAACGCTCAAAAGATTTTTTTCTACAAAAAGCTTAAATGTTTTTTTCTGCAGAAAGTTTCAAAGGCTTGTTTTATAAAAAGCTTCAAAAGTTTTTTTTTTACAAAAAAATTTCAAAAGCTTTTTTTCTACAAAAAGCTTCAAAAGCTTTTTTATACAAAAAGCTTCAAAAGCTTTTTTCTACGAAAAGCTGCAAAAGCTTTTTTGTACGAAAAGCTTCAAAAGCTTTTTTCTGCAAAAAGTTTCAAAAGCTTTTTTCTGCAAAATCCCTAAATAAGTTTTTCGCTGGAAAACTAAAATAAGAAAACTTTTTAACAAAAGGGACCAAAAAAAGGATTTTCGCGCGTAAAAAAATCAAATATGAAGAAGTATCACATAGTTTTAACATTTCCTAAAATAACTTTTACGACCACCCTCGTAAAGTTTCCTTTTTCCCTTTGCTGTTGTATTGTAAATAATATTGTATATGTGTATTTTGCAAAAAGCATCATTTGAAGATGTTTTGATGACTGCTGCTGCTGCTACTGCTGGTAATGACACATTTTTGCATTTCTCTGCTAAGTTTAAACGTAAAGGGACCGACCAACAAGCAACATACACACTGAACCCAAACAGCTAAAAACATGTTCTGCAATAATCTTAAATGTAAAAGTATAAAAATTTGTTCTTCTTTTTTTCATATTTAGCTGCCACTATCTTTCCTGCTTTTCACACAAGCTACAAGTGTCGTAAATGTTTTCTGCTTCATTTTTTTTTGCTTATTTGGGAAACAGGAAGTACATTTAAGGGAGGAGTAGTAGTGAAAGGAGTTGGGTGCAGTAGGTACGTTTGGCAAAAACAAAATTAAAGTATGTTAAGAATTAAGGCGTAAGTGCGTAATTTGGTTGTGTAAGTACGTATGTGGAACAAAAATCTAATGGTTTTCAGGCAATGATGCTTGAAATTGTTGTTGTAAAAAAAGGAATGTAGATTTTTTTTTGGTTTTTGTTCAACATCATCATCATTAAATACATCAATATAGAAAATATTAATAGCTACAAAAAAAAAAAAAAAAAACAAGAAAAAAAGCGAAATTGTCTAAATAAAAATGAATTGAAAATTAAATGAACAATTTTGAAAAAAATGCTGGAAAATTTTTGGCATGTGCTGTGTTTAATTTCAGCAGAAAAACAAGACAAATACTTTGTTTAATCATTAAAATTAAATGAGTTTCTTAGAGAACACACATGTGTTGATTACGACACAATTAATTGGAATTTTAATTTAGGCTACATGATCTTGTGTTGCTGTGTTCACACTTGCTAAGAACTTTAAACAAGTGATACTTGTTAAATTTTACAAATTAGAATATTTTTATTATTAGAACATTGAAGTGGTTTTAAGACAATTGCGTTTTTAAATCAATCTTTCTTCTTAATCTTCAAAAAAATCTGCTTAATTTTTCTTAATGTACTTTAGAGCCATTTAAGGAAATTTCGAAATAAGTCTTTACTGACACACATTTTTGTGTTCAATTTTCTGACATATTAGATCATCATATCTGCAAGATAAGCCTTTTTGATTGAATAAATATGTCTATTATGACATTATTATATTATGTTGTTTTCTCTTTTACTTTTTTATTTATTGTGTGTGTGTGTGTGTGTATTTCCTATAACACTTGTAGATTTTCTACTTTACATTTAATAAAGTTAATTTTGAAAAAAGAAACAAAAGATGTGGTTCTGTTAAATTGACTGTCTTAACTGTCAAATGTCTATTTATCTGGGATGAAGAAAAAATACACTTTTTATAATGGATGATTGTACAATAAACGCAAATGTGTTTCATTTGTTTCAGTTGTTGTATTTTTTTTTTCTTAAGTAAAATAAGAAAGTGCCGGTTTTTCTCTTTATATTTTTTCTTCCTCTGACTCTCTTCCAACTGTCAATCAATCATACTTTGATGGATAATGTCTTTAAAAAAACACAAGGTTTTTTTTTTGTTTTTCGAAAAAATAACATTTAGATATTGATCTTGCCTTTTGAAAAGAATTTAATAAATCTTAATCAGTCTTTTAGTTTAATGAAAAAACACTTAAGGATTTCTCAATCAGACTTCTAATGATTCCACCATGTGTATGCTTTGTTCAATTTCTTGCTAGAATATTAAAAAATATCAGTAATTTTTGCCTACTAAGTCTATGACTTAACTTTGAACTAAATTCCTAAACTTATTTCAAACTAATAATTCTTTAAACTTTCAAATAAAACTGTTCAGTTTGTGTTTCAAACTGCAACATTATCAAAAAGTGTAGATTTAGTTTTTTCCCCCCAGAGAAAAAATGTTTTATTATTGTTGTTTTTTTTTTAAATAAAGTCGGTGTCTTAAATTACAAACCGCTGGGTTTTCGGCTTTATACACAACACAAAAACAGAAAAATGCATTTTACATAGTATACGTACGACTACATGCAACCCCAAAAGCTACAACAAAACACCTTTGATGGCGACATGTTAACTAGAGCAGAAATTTTTGTTTAGAATAAAACATTTTTTTTTAATATTTTTATTTTCTTTAATGTTGGTTACAGGTTAAAACAAAAAACAGCAACAACAACTAACAACACTAAAAAAAATAGTAATAAAAATACTTTGATAACACTTAAAGTGTATTCAACGAGCAAAGGAGTTCATTTACATTTAAATGATTGATTTGGGGACAGAGAACATTTATTTAATGGAAAAAGTCTATAAAATTTTTTTTCAATAACTTCAATTATTTGAAATAATGTGTAACCTCAGCAAATGTAGTATTCTTGCTGTGTTCCTTAAAACTGTAGATCAGTGATCGATATACATCAAAGAGATACTTGTATTTATACCAGGCAGCAGCAGAGAGTAATAAATAAGCTTTCTGTCTTGTTTTGTTTATGTTTTAAACATGAGAACTTGTTAAAAGGCTCCCCAAGCTTACGATCGTATGAAAGCAAGAGAGCATGAGGGCTTGAGATCTTTGATCTATGAGCAGGAGAGCCAGAAATCGTAATAGTTTATGTTGTATACTTATTATTGGCAAAAATTCACAAATAAGCTCTCTAACTGACCTTGTTCATTGTTTATACTTGTATGAGCAGGAGAGTATGAGAATTAGAAAAAAGCTCTCTGAGCTATGATTACAAGAGATTGTGATAGATCGATAAGAAACTCGCTGAGTTTATATTCGTATGATAGCTGGAGAGCTCACGTATGTGTGAAGAAAACGAAGTAGAGAAAAAGCTCTCTGAGTTATTTATGTGTGACAGCCAGAGAACTTGAGAGGTCATTAGAAACATATTTGCGTACGCCTGATTTAAATCGTAGCAATTCGTGTTGCATACATATAAATCAGTTAACGGCAGTATGAGAACTAGAGCTGTGATTACAAGAGATTGTGAGAGATCGATAAGATACTCACTGAGTTTATGTTCGTATGAAAGTTGAAGAACTCCAAGAAAAGCTCACGTATGTGTGAAGAAAGAGAACTGGAGAAAAAACGCTCTGAGTTTTTTATGTGTGACCGCAAGGGAGCTGGAGAGGTCATTAGAAATATATTTGCTTATCCCTGATTTAAATCGTAGCATACATATAAATCAGTTAACTGCAGATAGTGACAATTAGCTCTCTGTTTGGCTTTGTTAGTAGTTTATTCCGGTATGAGCCTAGGTTTATATGAATGCAATATATATCGTATATCTATGATCTTAAACTCTATTTTAACAACTTAATTATTAGCTTAATAATGCTTACCCATACCTTAGAGTTAATAGAAAGTACAAAGTTTTTAAATATTACCTGAAAAAAAAGACAAGAAAAAGAATTATAAATAAAAATTTATCATAAAATTCTAAGAAAATGAACAAAAATGTTAAAAATTAACAGCAAAAGGATATTCCAAGTGTTTGAAAATCATTTCAGACAAATGTCTTCTTTTACATTTCCTGTAATGGTGTTCATTCAAACATCTTCTCTTAATGTTAATGAAACTTTAATAGAAATGACAGCTAATGAAAATATTAATAATATACTAGCATGCAAAATAAAAACCCGGCAGTTCTGAGAGTTAATTTACATATAGCTGCCATAAGAGGACCCTAATTGCTACATTTTTTTAAGATTGCGAATGGATATTGCAATTGTCGTACGTTTTTGACGAATAGGACAATACAAAATGTTCAAACTGTCTACTCTCTTGTTTACTTAGGAACACTAGTGTGGCGTTTCACTTCTCATTAGATTACTTGATTAATTGAGTGTTACTCTGCTTTACACTGAGTATTATTTGTAATGCAGAGAGTTAGACAATAGTCTAAAAAGGCTACATTGCTGCGTTACAAAACTGCTGGCATTCGCTCCTTTTTGTTATGAGAAAAATCAAAGCATAAAACTATTCAAAAGTTTTTTTATTCTCAATATAATCTTATTTATTTGTTCCTCTTGATTTATGATGTTTTTTGTAGCCGGTTGTGATAACAGCAACAACAACAATATCCGTTAATTTAAATGGTCATTTGCATTAATATTTGTAAAATACACAAAATATACATAAATACATATGCAAAGTGGCAGGCAGCAATTCTTCATTTATATTTTAAACCATATACACACATACATATGTATGTATGTAGATATTTTTTTCAAAAAACTTTATATGCAAAACAACAGTGAGAAAAAGCCAAAAGTGTTGACAAGCGTTAAATTGTTTTTACGGTATTTGTATACCGTTGCAAATACATAAAAATATTCAAACCAAAAAAAAGACAAAATGTATTTTCTCTTGTTTGTTAACATTGTTAACAATAACTGCTACAACATATATTTTTTTCCACTACTATGACTGATTTTGTTTTCCTTACATGCCAACCAACAAACAGACCAGACAAATATTACAAAAAAAATCCGAAAAACCCAACCACAATTTACATACGAAAATATAGAAAAACTTTACTTTAACGTGCAACAACAACAACAGCAACAATAATAACAAAAATTGACAAACACCATAAACTTTGATTGATGAGCTTTTCAAAAAACAATAAAAAAACCTCTTGTAGTATTTATGCAGCAGTTTTATACTGCCATATGAATGACGGTCATAAAACACAACAACAACTACTACAAACATGCAACACCATACCATACAAAAACCATTATAGTAAAATTGCAACGCATGTATATTTACTACACTCTTTGGTATTAAATTATTAAACATTTATGTTTAGTGATATTTACCAAATATGAACGAATGTATGAACAACAATTGCAGACAAAAGGTATAAAATAAAAATAACACTCACACATACATCCATAAAAACATTTCATATAGATCTGTGTATGTGTACTGCTATGTATTCATTTTTTTTACTGTAAATTCCATTGTAAATTGACAACAAAATTTTATAAAATGCAATACGGCATATTTATTTGTACACAAATTGTTTGTGGTATTAGTGGTGTTGCTGATGTTGTTGTTATTGTTGTTGCCTATAAATTTTTATTGGTTTTATTTGTAAAATTTATAGGTATTTAAGTAATTGGCCTGATATACATTTATAGTAAAAATGCAAATGCAACACTACACTAACTATGTAAAGTAAAGAGTTTTAACAATTAAATTGCACAAAAGTAAAATATACAAAATTTATGAAAAAAAAAAAAAAATGTTTATTAAGAGGTTTACATTTTCATTAACAACCTAATTGTAAACATATATACATATGTATGTATGTAAATTTTGTAGATGAAGCAGAAAAAACAGTTAGGTTTATAAAAATAGTAGCTTTACGTTTTAAAAGAGAGATTGAAAAAATATTTTTGTGATTTTGTAAGTCTTGTCAAAGGTATATTTGAGATCAACTTAGATTCTTCTAATCTTCATGTTTTGGTCTATGTCTTGTTTTATGTCATGTCATATTTTTCAATTTTTGTCAATATCTTGTGAATGTCTTGCCTACGTTTTGCCAATGTCTTGCCTATGTTTTGTCAATGTTTTGTCAATATCTTGTCAATGTCTTGTCAATGTTTTGTCAATGTCTTTTCAATGTTTTGGCAATGTTTTGTCAATGTCTTGTCTTTATTTTGTCAATGTCTTTTCAATATCTTGTTAATGTCTTGTCAATTTTTTGTCAATATCTTGTCAATGTTTTGTCAATGTTTTGGCAATGTTTTGTCAATGTCTTTATATCTTGTTAATGTTTGGTCAATGCCTTGTCTATGTTTTGTCAATATCTTGTCAATGTCTGGTCTAAATTTGGTCAATGGTTTGTCAATATCTTGTGAATGTCTTGTCTATGTTTTGTCAATGTTTTATTAATGTTTTGTCAATGTCATATCTATACATATTTTGTCAATGCCTTTTCAATATCTTGTCTATGTTTTGTCAATGTTTTATTAATGTTTTGACAATTTTTTGTCAATATCATGTCTATGCCTTGTATATTTCTTGTCAATGTCTTGTCAATTTCTTGTCAATGTCTTGTCAATATTTTGTCAATATCTTGTCAATGTCTTGTCTATGTCTTGTCAATGTCGTTCCCTTTACCTTGTCCTATGTCTTGTAAATGTTTTGAAAATGTTTTATCAATGTCATGTCTATGTCTTGTTTATGTCCTGTCCGTGTTTAGTCAATGTCTTGTTTATGTCCTGCCAATGTCTTTGCTTTGTCCTATATCTTGCCAATGACCTGTTAATGTCTTGTTAATATTTTGTCAATGTAGCATCAATATATCTATATCTAGCTATATCGTGTGTTATGTGTTGTTCCATTGCAATGTCTTATGTTTTGAGATATGTTTTGTCCTAAGCCTTGTTGTATGTCTTGTCCTATATCTGGTGCTATATCTTGTCTATGTATGTTTTATCTTTATGTCTTGTCTTAGATCTTGCCCTATGTATTGTGCTAATTCTTGTCCTATACTCAAGTCTTCTCCAATGCTTTTCCCTTTGTCTTGTTTATGTTCTGTCTCTGTCTTTCCCAATATCTTGTCCTATGCCCTGACCTACATATATCTTGTGTTATTTCTGATCCTATGCCTTATGTTTTGTTCTTAGCCTTGTCATATGTATTGTTCTGAATCTTGACCATATATTATGTCCCAAATCTGTTTCTAGTCTTTGACTAGTCATACTATAACCATGACCTTCTCCTAAAATACATCCACTTTTCTACAAAAACATTTATATTACAGATAAGCAAGATCTTTTTATCTAAAAAAAATATTGATATTCAAAAAAAGACATTAATCTTTTCAGCCACAGTTTGAAAAACATTGAACATAATAAATTTTTTATGAATTTTTTTTAAACTTAAATTTTCTTATTACCATAATAATACAATAGCCATTTCATTAATGTCAACATTAACATATTCTCCATAGATGTTAATTAACAAAAACAAATTTAAAATTTTTCTTCACGGTTTAAACAACAAATTATTAGAAAATATTAAGCAGCAAATGGGGAATGACAATAAAAAGACAATAGAAAAAATCAATGTCATTTTAACATAAAAAATTTTATGTTCAGAAAGCTACAACTATTGTTGTCTGTGAAAAAATGCATACATTAATTAAATTTATTAATATTATTTAGATAAAAAATTTTTATAATAAAATCTAACTTCTTCTCAAATTTAACCGACCACTTTTGGCATTACATAAAATGAAAACTAATCTTTACCTAGACCATTTAGTAAATTAATTTTGTAAAATATTAACAGCAAATATTTATGTATTTTCACAGTAACAATTTTGTTGCTGCTTGAATAAATCTCATGCTGCATAACTTATTAACAACACAACAATTTCTTACACTTCGACTGCAACATTATTTATGGTTAAAATACTTTGTAATGAACAGTAAACTTTAGCAAGAAAGGAGAGTTAATTTATATTGTTTTTATGTTAGAAAATTTTATAAAATAATTACAATGTTTTGTTATTTAAGCTAGATTTCACTGTAATTTCTCTTAAACTATGTTGAATGTATAAATGTATATGTATTTCTGTACATAATTAAGCAAAACTTTAGCCATACATGACCTAATTATTTATTAAATATTTAGTTGTGGTATGATTTAAAATTAATCAAAAGTATTTGTGCATTGATTTAATACCTCTCAATATTCTAATATTACAAAACGTAAATCTCTGCTAAAGCTAATAAATTTTTAGGGAATATTTAATAATGCCAGAGTAAATGTTTTGGTTAGAAGAATTTATTAGTTTAGTTTGAAATGTTTATTAGGGGTTAACAGTTTTATAAGAAATCAAGTAAATTTTTATTATATTTTTAATATAACAAAAATTGCATGTTTATAAAGTTAATAATAACTGTAGTATTATTTTAAAAAATTATAAATTTTTTATTAATTTTTAAGTTTGAAGTGCATACCCTTATTGCGGTTTATCATTAAGTGCAAATAATTTTGTTTGAAATTTTATTAACATTATCGAAAGTTTTTTGTTTAATACTTTTGTGTTTATTTTAGTTAAATATTTGTATTGAACTTTTTGATTTTACTTAGCATATAAAATTAATATTGAATTTATGCAGCAAAAATTTTTATTATAAAGTAATGACTTAAAATCCGAAATGATTAAACTTTTCAATAACATAGTGAGGTCATTGCAGTGTGTATTTTACCCAAAAGCTTACATTTATAGACAGGAGAAAAATAGTTTTAAAGCTATTCTTTTAAGTTCTGTAAGTTTTATTAAATAAAAGCTTTTCTTTTAGGAATAATTTATATTTTTAAAAATATATGTATATTACCTTAAAGCTTTTATATTATAGTATAGGTTTTATTAAAGCTTTAATTTTATAAAAGCGTTTATTTGATTAAACTTTAAAGTTTTAATTTTATGAATTATTTTATTGAAGTATTTTTAATAAAATCTTTTATTTTGTAAAAGTTTTTATTAAAAATTTTATTTTATTAAAGAATTATATCATAACACTTTAAGCTTTTATTCCATAAACGATTTAATTAAAGTATTTTTTATAAAATCTTTTAAGTTTTTATTTTATAAAAGTTTTTTTTTAAATAGTTTATTAAACATTTATTTTATAAAACATTATAAAAGCTTTTCTTAAAGCTTATATCTTATAAAAGCTTTTCTTACAGATTATATCATATAAAAGCTTTTTTTAAAGCTTATATCTTTTAAAAGCTTGAAGCTTTTATCTTAAAAAAGCTTCCCTTAAAGCGTATATTTTGTAAAAGCTTTTCTTAAAGCATACATCTTATAAAAGCTCATCTTAAAGCTTGTATCTTATAAAAGCTTTTCTGAAAACTTATATCTTAAAGAAACTTTTTAAAGCTTATCTATATAAAAGCTTTTCTTAAAGCTTATATTTTAAAAAAGCTTCTCTTAAAGCATATATTTTATAAAAGCTTTTCTTAAAGCTAATATCTCATAAAAGCGGCTCTTAAATCTTGTATTTTATAAAAGTTTTTCTTAAAGCTTATATCATAAAGAAACTTTTTAAAGCTTATATCTATATAAAAGCTGTTATCATAATTTTATAAAAGCTTTTCTTAAAGCTAATATCTTATAAAAAGCTCTTCTTAAAGCTTGTATCTTATAAAGGCTTTTCTTAACGCTTATATCTCATAAAAGATTTTCTTAAAGCATATATTTTATGAAAGTTTTATTTTGCAAATATTTTTTAAAGCTTTCATATTTAAAATCGTTTTCGAAGAATTTAAGTTTTTATTCTCTTTTTGAAGGTTTTACTTTACAAAAGCTTTTTTATTAAACAGAAGAAGTGTTGCCAAAGAAATGTCTAATGAATAAGTAATAATTAAAAGTCATTATTAGGCTACTTCTTTGTAACGGAGACAGTCACGTTAACGTCTACGAATGTTTGAGCTTCTTACTAAGAGACTTCAAGAAAGTTAATGAAAACTTAACTTAAATATTTAACTAAAAAATAAAAAAAAACTTTCCCACCTTTTTAAAAATGAAAATCGAAAACATATTTCTAACTACTTTTCACCTTCTAGAAGCTATAAATCAAAAGAAAAAAATTCGCTAAAATAAAAACTAGACTACAAAATACTAAAAACTAGAAAAACCATGTCACTGGAAACACGCACACGGTTCGTAAGCCACAATGGTCACGTGAGGGTGCTGATGATGATGCTGCCGCAATATTGTATTGTTGTGGTTGTTGCATGACAGCAACTTCAAGCCAACAACAGAGGATCCAAGTATTATTGTTCAAGGGGGTTTTTAAAGAAAAAATAACAAAGAAGGTATGTTGAGGGGTATAAAGGTATTTAACGGTCTTGAAATTCTGTCTGTTGGAGAGTTTGTATTTATGTTGTTTTCTACCTGGGCGCGTGGCTGGCAATCACGCGAAAAATAACTTTAGCACGAGTCGGCAAATGTGGCGCGCAGTTTTACATATACAGAAAATATATACATATACATAAGTAAATAAAACGTATACATTACAATATGTAAATATGAAACCAAAGAACAAATTTTACAACTTCCATACGGCCCATAAATCCCCGCAAAACAATACTATACAATAAGTAAAGCAGAAATTACTTTATCAGACAATTCCTTTTTGCAACAGTCATATCATATGTATATTTGTACTATATTTGCATTTGGCCAACGGAAAATAAAGTCCATAGCGTACAAAAGTAAAGCTTAAGGATACATAAATTGGATCATTAAGATGTGCAACAAACAATACATGATCCTCATGCAAATGTTTTAACAAAACAAGCGGCTGTATGGTAGAAGAAAAAATTGAAATATGAAAAGTGCTCAACAAGATGTATTAAATAAATTAGTAGTGTAAAGAAAACACATAACAACACAGAAAGGAAGAAGTAAATAAACAAAAACATTAAGCATAACAACAAAAAAAAGAAATATACTTATGGATATGTATGTGAAATGTATGTATATAGAGTAATGCTAGCAACATGTAAACGAAACCAATGTCACAACAACACAAAACTCATTCATACATAATTATCATTATCACCATTAAAATCATCATCAAGCAGAAGCAACAACAACAACAACAACTTCCATATATAAGCTTATACTATACCATACTATACTATGTTGCAAGAGTTATGTGTGAGTGTGTGTGTGCTTGTGTGTACGTTATTCATTCCTTAACATCCGTTATACCAAACGGATTTGCAACAAACAACTGCAACAGCAACGATACAAAATAAGCAACATTTATACATATAAATTTAACCAAGCAAGTAAGAAACACACATTACCCAGTTTATATACATACATACACAACTACATACATATGAATTCTCAACGAGTTACCAGAAGGAAATGAAAGTGGTTGCATAATAATAATTGTGGCTTAAAACCCAGCACAAACATACATTTGTATAATCAAACACAAACTTACAGTTACAGTTAATACCAGCACATATCCTGGCAACAGAAAGAACATAAACAAAAAAATATGTATAAGAAAAACATATACATATACATTGCATATAAATAATATGCATATGCAACAAAAGAACAAGGATATAACGCTCCATTTTAATGTGTGTATGTTTGTGTGTGTGTGTTGGTAATACACATACTGTTACATATAAACAAAATTATGCCAGGCATTGTTACAATAATTGTGCAGGAATCAGCATAACAAAGGAATTGTATATATAAATATTACCCATTATTACAAAAATAAAGGAATTTTTTTATTCAAAAAAAAAAAAACTTATTAACACAAATAACAGTTAAAACAGAGTGCGTGAAAAGAAAAAGAGTAGTTAATTTAAAGGACATTTGTGAGAAATTTAATAAGATTTTTCATCCAATATTTAAATAACTTTAAACAGTAGCAACATTTATATGTTCATAAACCTCTGCAGGTTTATGAACATATAATATAGACTAGACTATAGACTAGACTATAGACTAGACTATAGACTAGACTATAGACTAGACTATAGACTAGACTATAGACTAGATTATAGACTAGACTATAGACTAAACTATAGACTAGACTATAGACTAGACTATAGACTAGACTATAGACTAGACTATAGACTAAACTATAGACTAGACTAGACTAGACTAGACTAGACTATAGACTAGACTATAGACTACTAGACTATAGACTAGACTAAAGACTAGACTATAGACTAGACTATAGACTAGACTATAGACTAGACTATAGACTAGACTATAGACTAGACTATAGACTAGACTATAGACTAGACTATAGACTAGACTATAGACTAGACTATAGACTAGACTATAGACTAGACTATAGACTAGACTATAGACTAGACTATAGACTAGACTATAGACTAGACTATACTAGACTATAGACTAGACTATAGACTAGACTATAGACTAGACTATAGACTAGACTATAGACTAGACTATAGACTAGACTATAGACTAGACTATAGACTAGACTATAGACTAGACTATAGACTAGACTATAGACTAGACTATAGACTAGACTATAGACTAGACTATAGACTAAACTATAGACTAAACTATAGACTAAACTATAGACTAGACTATAGACTAGACTATAGACTAGACTATAGACTAGACTATAGTAGACTATAGACTAGACTATAGACTAGACTATAGACTAGACTATAGACTAGACTATAGACTAGACTATAGACTAGACTATAGACTAGACTATAGACTAGACTATAGACTAGACATAGATACTATATACTAGACTATATACTAGACTATAGACTAGACTATAGACTAGGACTATAGACTAGACTATAGACTAGACTATAGACTAGACTATAGACTAGACTATAGACTAGACTATAGACTAGACTATAGACTAGACTATAGACTAGACTATAGACTAGACTATAGACTAGGACTATAGACTAGACTATAGACTAGACTAGACTAGACTATTGACTAGACTATAGACTAGGACTATAGACTAGACTATAGACTAGACTATAGACTAGACTATAGACTAGACTATAGACTAGACTATAGACTAGACTATAGGACTAGACTATTGACTAGACTGTCATGTACAAATTCTAATCAACTGCACGATATTGATGTTTTCTCTGAACTTTTTTTGCTAGCAACATGTTGTTTAAACCTATTTGCTCTAATTTTAACTAATTAACATTAAATAAAGCTTTAAAATCATGTTCATTTCATGATATTGATGTTTTTTGACTAAAATATTTTTTTTATAAATTCTTTCCAAAAATACGTGAACTTTTACGTTTTAAAAACTGTTTTATTATATGACTCATGATTTTTTTCAGTTAAGTGTGTTGTATGAATTTTTATACAATTATTGTGTTGCTGTTTATATTGATAAATTTTCTACGTTTAATTTGCATTAAAGATGACTTCACTGTTTTGTTATTATTGCATTATATTTATACGAAAAAAAAATAACTGAAATTAGATGCCTTTTGTACAAATCATTAAAGCTATTTATGCAAGAGTTAAAATTTTAAAAATAAACAAATAACAACAACAACCTTTAATTACAGGTAAACGTGTCAAATCAACAAATTACTGAGACGTCAAAAACGACTTACTAAATAAAATTATTTTGTAATGTCTCATCAATATTTTGCTAAATATTTCGCAAAAACTATTATTTAGAAAAAAAATAAATAAAAATAATTAACAACATATTGTAATTGGGTTCTAGTTAATTAATGCCAATATAGGGGGGGAAAAATACATTTTCTATAAAAAAGTGTGACGTTTTAGTTTATCGCACCCACCTGCGCTAGTTAGCAAATCAAAATTGAGGTTAAATACTATGAATGGCAAAAGCATGTAAATTTTAGCAAATAGTAATTAACTGAAATAAATGTATTTTAATGGAACGTTTCTTAGATTAAGTTACATTTAATGAAGTAAATATTTTATTTCAAATTTAAATTTTTAAAATTTAAATAGAAATTATTAAAAAATATTTTGAATATTAAGCTATTTGTAGTTAATAGTGGGTGGTTGACAAAAAAACACTTAAAATTTTTTTTTATTAATATAAAATGTGCTTTTTCGTGATTAATTTTAAATGCCAAGTGTAAAGTCAATGCTCGTTGTGATGCCGTCTTTTTTTTTGTTGGTATGTATATTTAAGCCAACTTGATTCATAATTCAATTGGTATGAGACTCAAAATGTTATTATTGTTTAGTTTAACGACTTTGTCTTTTTTCTTGTTTTTATGTTGTTAGTTGTTGTTTCTGTTTGTCTGTTTGCTTTTTGTTGAGAGAGACCCTCAAAATTTTTATGCCACAATTTATGGGATTTGATTTGTTTTGTTTGCAAATTTTTTTTTGATTGTTTTGTTTATAAATAAAATCGTAATAAAACTTAAATAATAAATAAAAAAAATTTGCAAAATATGTGGGTGTATCACGATTTCTTTTTAATTTATAAGCGATTATTTTTATTACAAAATATTTGAAATTTGACAGTTGAAAGAAAAGAAATATGAGCAGCAACCTGTGGTTTAGAATAGGACTGGGGGGAGGAAGTTTTAAGGATTTTTAATGAACATGTGGTTCAAAATTGAAGACGCAAATTGTTTTTGTTTATGTTAAAATTAAATTCTAAAAAAAAGGTTTTTGTGTTTGAAAATAAACTAATCAAGTAAGTTTTCTTAAGTGTTAAACCAAGCAACATGTTGCTGAAACAAAATTTCTTTTGCTTTCATAAATTTATATTAATTAAGGCTAAATCATAGTTTTCACTTCTAGCTTACTTTGCTATATTGGTGTTTTTCTTTTGTAAGCTAAGAAGTTGGCAACATGTTGCCAACTAAGTTTTAATTTTTCTCTAATTTCTTTCAAATAAAACTCAAAATCTGTATCCAAATAGCATTTTAATTGTAATTTAACATTTAGTTTAACTAAACAACAATGTCTAAAAAAATAATATTTCTAGCAACATATTGCTGAAACAAAATTTTATAAATTCTCTTTAATTTATAGAAATCAAAGCTGAAAGTCAGGTTTAAATTCTAACAAACTAATGTTTTTCTAAATTATAAAGCTAGCAACATGTTGCTTAAACATAAGCCCTTTTAATATTCACTAATTTAACGTTAATAGAGCTCTAAATTAGGCTTAAAGTGCATTTTAAAATGCTAGTTAACATTTAATAGGTCTTAGTTACTATGTTTTGCCATATAGTACATTTAGCAACATGTTGCCTAAACAAAATTTCATAAATTTTCTTAAATTTTCATTCATTAAAGCTAAAATCTTTGCTTAAGTTCTAATTGAAAGCACCGTATAGATATTCTATATAAACTGTAAACTAGCAACATGTTGCTTAAACAAAATTGCTTTAATTTTCAGCATTTAATGTTAATAAAACTGAAAATTATGTTGATATTGCATTATAAAATGCTCGTTAACATATAAAAGCCCAAGCAAAACCGTTTCCCAAGATGTATTTTTAGCAACATGTTGCTAAAACAAAATTTTATAAATTTTCTTACATTTTCATTAATAAAGTTAAAATGCAACTTCTTAAAGACTATACGATAAAACTAGCAACATGTTGCTTAAACAAAATTGCTTTAATTTTCAGCATTTAATGTTAATAAAGTTGAAAATGCAATATAGCATTTTGAAATGCTTTTTAACATATAATTAGTCTAAGCAAGCCTGTTTCTCTAGTTATACTTTAAGCAACATGTTGCTGAAACAATATTTCATAAACTTTCTAAATGTATGTTTTTACAAAAATCTAAAAAAAATATTACACATTTCCTATGAAACTGTGAGTATTGACAATGTTTATAAACCTATTTGCTTTAATTAATTAAAAGCGCATTTTCTTCATTTTCATAAAATTAATTGGTACAGAAGCAATTATAATGAAAACAGTTAAATCCGATTAAACTGAGCAAAAAAAGCACAACAACAACAACAAAACTGAATACTGATACAAATAATTGTTAAATAACAGCATAATTTAAATTACAATTTTTATTAATAATAAGTATATGTTTCACATATCAACAACAATGAAAAAAAACAATTTACAATTTTCCATAACACAAAATAAATTATTAATGATTTAAGAGAACACAAAAAAGGTATCATGTAAATAAAGGTTTTTTCACCAAAAACTGGCATATAAACGCATACATGTGTTGTCACGTAAATTGTTGCAAACAAAAAAAGTATTAATATTACAATGCATCCAAAAAAAATGTTAAAAAACTACACAAAACTATAACACAATGTACTTTTTCTGTTGAAGAAAAAAAACTACAAATAAAATCAAATTTCACTGGTACAAAGTGAAAAAAAATATCCAGCAAATGTCAGACAGACAGACAGACAGACAGACGGAAGGACGGACGGACATTAACAATATATTCCGTACCGTTGCACAAAAATATGCAACTTATGTAGGCGCATCAACAAAGAATTACAATTGTTGTTGTTGTTGTTGCAACAAGCTGTATGCATATTTACACTTACATATAGAGAAAAAGAAGGCAACAAGCAAAACATTTGTAAAACCGGCAACAGCAATAACAACAACAGCAACTACAGTAATCACAGCCAAAAACAACAACACACAAAAAAGAAAGAGAAACAGATCAACATTCTCATACGTACGTACGTACTCATCGTATATGATGAATGTCTATCAAAAAGTATCTGTGTATGTTTTACAAAAATCCCTTGCATACATTTGAAACGCATGTAAAATATGTACAAAATATGCCCGTTAGTTTTAAAGGAGTCTAGGGAAAACTTTCAGTTGAGCATAGTTTCCCATATTCTGATAACAATTAATCTAAAGAGTGGTCAATCGTCACTTTAATGTCCCTAGGTAATCGAAAAATGAGACGATTTATTGAGTGATCTATAGTTAAGGCAAGAATGAAGAGTCAAGACTATTAACTGATCTGCGGTCAAGACTATTAACTGATCTGCGGTCAAGACTATTAAGCGATCATTAGTCACTAATATAGTCAAGTCTAGATAATTATTTATAATCAAGGTTATAGACCAACCTTTAGTCAAGACTGTAGAGTGATCTATAGTCAAGAATTTGAACTGATCTCTAGTCAGTAATACTGAGCGATCATTAGTCAATAATGACTATATTATTGACTAATGATCGCTAATCTTTAATCTTGTAGATTGATCTGCTATCAAAAATATAGAGTGATCTGTAGTCAAAACAACTAAGTGATCATTAGTCAATAATATAGTCAAGTATGGAGAATTATTTATAGCCAAGACTTTTGACTATTCTTGACTATTGACTGATCTTTATTGAAGTCTAGTGTGTGATCTATAGTTAAGACAATAGTGAATAGTCAAGACTATAAACTGATCTGTAGCCAATACTATTTAGCGATCATAAGTCAATAATATAGACTTTAGACTATAGAGTGATCTATAATTAAAACTAGATAGTCAATACTATAGTCAAGACTATATAGTGTTTCCTAAGTCAAGTTAAGTCCTAAAAATTTCCAAAAAAAGTAGAGAAGACCGTGAAAGGAACAACAGGCTTCCTTGCAAATAGCAAACGCAGGAACCGGCCCTTAAAACTGCCGTCAACATTTAGGTGTAAATATGTATGCATGTTTACATTGCTGTACAAGTGTGCAACATCATACATATGTTGATTTAAGTGCTTGGACAAGTGTATGTACCCCATGTAAAACATCAAGTGACTTTGTGCAACAACACAGAGAGAGAGAGAAAAAAAAAAGAAAATAAAACAGAAAACACACATTTGTATGCGAATGAAAAGCAAAATTACAACAACAACAACAAAAAAATAGTTTCATATTTGCAATGATTGTTACAAAAATGCAAAGTAGAACGTGGAGTATAGAGTTGAATGGTTGGTTATACGTCTGTCTGTCTCTCCGTCCGTCCATCCGTCTGTTGTGTGATGATGGTCAGCAGCAGCAGCAGCAATAGTAGTGTGGTATCTCATTGCAATGCTTGGCTGAATATATGGGAACCACAACACTGCTGTCATTTTAATTTCAGAATTTCCGTTTTAATCACTGGCAGAAAATCGTTTTAATTTAAGAGGGAAAAAATCTTACAACAACACTCATCTCACATGAATGCTATGAATTCCAAAACCACTATAATATTACGTTGTCAAAAGAAATGTTAAAATACTCAGACAGAAAACGAGACCCATCCATAGTTGTATAAATAGTGTAAAACTGGTGGAGGGAGAGAGGGGTCTAGAGTTGCAGTAAGAATTCATTCATATGAAAGTAAAATGGTTTTTAAAGAAAATGGCACAAATTATGCGTTATTTAATCATGTTGGAGTTTTTTTTTTACCACAATTAACAAAAAAAGAAAATACCAGCTTTTCTGGGTTACATTTCCCCTAGTTTGATGTTTGATTAAAATTTTTCCTGGAAATTACAAAAAAGAAAAAGAAATCAAAAGATTAAATCCGCTGTTTTACATAAAACAGTAGTGGTCGATTAATTAGCAAAGAATCACAAAATAAAGAGTATTCCTTTAAGCAAACATGTTGCAGATAAACATTTGTTTAGCAACATGAAGCCTTATGAAATGCTTTAGTGTTTTCATTCTCAAATTCAGTTTCCAATTAAATTCTAACAAAAATTCGATTAAAAACCAAACACCTAAAAAATCATATTTTTTCTTTTTTGCTAAAACTTTAATCAATTATTGCTTCATAACTTTTTATGCCAGAAAGAAATTATTTATTACAATTTGGTTTCATTCACAATTCATTAAATTGCAAAGAAAGCTCTGAAAAAAAACCAAACTAAACGAATTTTGTTTAAAATTTATTTTTGCACGTTTAGAATAGAACCCAAAATACTAAACCAAACACACACAAAAAAAAAAAAAAAAATAAAAGAGAAACTAAAATAAAAATTCGAGGCACGACTTTTGTATACATACAACAACTGGAAATGGAAAGAAAAGAAATCTACATGTTTTATTTTAGAGATAGAAGTTTTTTTCGAATTTAATATTGTGCAACAACGTGGTAGTTTTTATTATTATTGTTGTTGCTGTTGTTGTTGTTCTCGTCGCCGCCATTGTCCCCTCCATCTAAGCGTATAATTTGTCCGTCTGTCTGGACATTCTCTTTGTTGGCCTAAATTAAAAAACTGCAAAATAAAAATATTGTGAAAAAAAAGACGACGAGAAAAAAAAAACACTTTAATAAAAAACCATGAGTACAATCTATTACTAAAGCAAATCTAAGCGGCCAACAATAATACAGTGTCTAACAAAAAGTATAGTTTTAAAGCTTTACTGCAATCAGAAAACTAAAATCTTAAGCAACATATTGCTGGTAAAATGTTGTGAAAAGGTTATCACTGCTATTTTAGTTTTTATTTTTGTGAAATTTCAATTTGAAGATTTGTTATTTGTTCAAAGATTTCTAAGTTTTTCTCTTTAGCAACATGTTGTGGCAAATTTTTAAATGGAAAGTTTTCACTGTTTCCACAAAATGCAATTTTAGCAAAATGTTTTATTTGTCTTATCTTTAAATTGAA
The DNA here is from genome assembly GCF_015586225.1 of Lucilia sericata. Lineage (NCBI taxonomy): Eukaryota > Metazoa > Arthropoda > Insecta > Diptera > Calliphoridae > Lucilia > Lucilia sericata. The sequence goes on from NW_023994777.1 coordinate 100,180, forward strand.
TTTCAATTTGAAAAATTTTAATTTTTTCAAACACTTCAAAGATTTTATCTTTAGCAACATGTTGCTACCAAATTTACTACGAAAAGTTTGCTAAGAATGAGAAATTACTTTACAATATTAAATTCAAAAAACATTACTTTGTTTTAAGATTAAACTTTTTTGTCTTTAGCAATATGTTGCTGCAAATTTTGAATCGAAAACTTCTTACAAACTGAAAGAAATTGTTTTATTTGACTTTTTTAAAAGTAATAATTTCGTTTTTATGTTTAGCAACATGTTCGTAGCAATTTTGTTATTAAAGGTTTTTACGGGAATGAAAAAAATTACATTTTAGAAAAATATCAAAAAGTTTTACGACTTCACAGTTTATTGATACAAAGAATTTCTTAGCAACATGTTGCTAACTAGAAATTTTGATTAAACAGTATTGTTATTTAAAGAAAAGTTTATTTTTTCTTAAATAATTACTATTCTGCTTCCAATAATTTCTATTTGCATTAATCAGACATTACTATTGTCTCAGCAACATGTTAACGTTATATATAAATTCAGCTATTAAAATAACAGATTTTCTATTTTCTGTACGTTAACAACATGTTGCCAGCTACATTGTTATTTTAATTTTAAAACCTATATGAAAATATTCATGAAATTTAAATTTGTTTCCAAATTAAAGCTAAAATACAAAAGAATTTTCGAAAAATCTTCCAGCAGCATGTTACGAAAATCTTGTACCTTTAACTTTGTGAATAACTGTACTCAACTTTGCAAATGCCGGCTAAGCTGCAACATAGTTTTTTGTTTTGTTTTTCTACATTTTTTATTTTTAGTTAAAAAATACATAAAGTAGTAGTGGCTAGACAATTTGCACGTTTCAAATGAATATGTTGTAGAATAGAAATATGTAGAAAAAAAAGCATTTAAAACATAGAAATATATGAATAAAACTGACTTTTACACAGAGTATAGAGCGACCAACCTAACATACATATCTTTGTATCTCTGTTAGTATGAGTTTGTGCAAATACTTGTGCATTTGCATGAGTTGCTTACATAAGCTTATAAATTATTTATGCATCAAGCCTTGATGATCAGAGCTTGATGTTGTTTTTGTCTTTAACATTTTGCCAAGCATCTAAACTAAACGACCAACCTGCCAGCCAGTCGGCCAGTAACCAACCAACAAACCAACTCTACTATCTTTATACTACAGTTTGCAAGTATTCCTCATACACTTTGGTAAACACTATTTTGGCCATCACGTCGTTGTCTGTTGAAGTCGAGTGCATTGTATACGAGTTAAAAACCAGCAACATCAACAAAAAACACGCAATTTTACGTTACTTTTGCTTCTATTACTAGAGATTTTGGTTCGGTCGGTTGGTTGCTAGGTTTGTTGGCAACTCGTTCTTCTCTATAACTGCTGCTGTTGCTTTAAATGTTGCTGCTGTTATTTGCTTTACATGACTTCAGGCTTTTTGTTGTGTTTTTAGCAGCAGCAGCAGCAGCAGCAACAACCAACAAAACAAAATCATAAAGCACGTTAGTTAAAGCTCTATAGAATTACCGCGTATTCACTCATTTTAGTATTTTTGTTTTTTTTTTCACTTGGCAGTTTATAGTTTTATTATAAATCTAAAAAAAAACAGTTGGTTTCTTTAGAATTTTTGTCCAGAGATGTTGCTGCTCATGCAGTGTTATTACAGAATCCGTTTGAAATTTTGGGCAACATTTTTAATTTGGTGTATGCAACTATACAGATTTTTATTGTATTAAATTACTTAATTTATTAGTTTATGTTCTAATAATAAAGTAAGAAATTTTGTGAAATTTTTCTGTTCATATTGTTTAGTAATTGTTATTAGAAAGTTGAAAAAATAAGAGATAAATTATAAAAGAAATTGTAAAACAAAAATAAGCAATCATGTTGTCAGCAACATTTATAGCATAAGGAAATAATATATGAATATTATTATTTTAATTGGCTAGGAGATAAATAGTAAGTGCAATTAAACTTTTAATTAGAGTTTAAGGCATTCTGAATAGAGTCATTAGTTTTTGGCAACATGTTGCTTAACTTTTTTTCTAAATCATTTTCGTGTTTAATGAAGTAAAATGAAGTTTTAGTTACTTCTATTAATAGTAATTTTGTTCAATTTTATGTTAAGCAACTTGTAGAAGAGTGTTTTAAACCATCAGCAACATGTTGCTTTAGCTTTTCTGTATGATTTTATATCTGTTATACAAAGAAAAACTTGTTTATTTTTTTATTGAAATGATTCCTTGTTATTTAAAATTCTTATATTTCTGTAAAAAACTTAAAAAAATCAATGAATTTTGGTTGGCAACATGTTGCCAGCATTATAATTTTCTTTTTTTTAAATAAACTACTAAAAATATTAAAAGAACGAGTATTTTGGGTAAAGTTTAGACAAAATTTAAAAATTTGTTTTCATGCAACATGTTGCTAAACAAATTAATTAAAGTTTTAGCACTTTTTAAATAAAATTAATATTAAATTTAGCTTACAAATATACATATATATGTACATAATATTTCAAGTTAAATTTATTAAAAAAATGTTTCAGCAACATGTTGCAATTAACTAAAATTAGTTAATAATTGAACTTTAATAAGAAAAACACGTTTAGCGATATCTTTAATTTATTACACTTTTTTTAAGAGGGAATTTTCTATAAAGTAAATATTAACTTCATAAATTCACTGCGATGTAAAACTGTCGATAATAAAAATTCATTTGATTTTATTATATGAATATTTTTTTGCTCAACCATTGAAACTTTCAACATAATAAATTTGAAAAAAATGCTAATAAATATACAAGAGTAGTTACTTACAAATGATATGTATCAAATAATTTATACATAAAATATAGACTATTAAGCAGAAAAAAAAACTATAGATTACACACTCTAAAAATGCAAAAAGTTATTTATATAAAAAAAAGTTTTGTCGCCGTCGCTTGACCATTGCAAAACAGCAACAACATCCAACAGCTTTAGACTTTACAATGAACAGCAACTAAAAAAAATGCCAGCCAGCCAGCGATCAATGAACTGTAGAGCAAAAAACAGTGGCAAAAATATGTATTTTTTCATGATTTTATAATAATAAAAAAAATCTATAAAAAAAACTAAAAACAACCGCAACAACAGTAGCTGGCTAGAATTACAGTCATATCAGCAACAACAATAACAGCAACGCTAGCAGCAGCAAAAATAACAACTACATACAAATAACAATTACTAATATTAAAAGTTTAAACAAATGAAATTGTTTATTATGATTTGTGGCCAGAGTGTAAGAGTGAGAAACACACACATTAAAGAGTAAGCAGCAATAGTAAAACTACAATTGTTGCCACCAGCGTTTAATATTTGAAAAAAAAAATTTCAAAAATTTTTGCTAATATCATCGATAACTCTGTTAACGTTGAAAATCTGTTTTTGTCTTTACAATTACAACAATTAATACGTGTGGCAAAAACATGCATAAATTCATTCATAAAAATTTACAATAATAAATAACGTTGTTGTTGTTTTTCTCCGTTTTATTGTATTTAATTTTATCTCACAAATACCAGCAATACTCATTTGTATCTCTAGACAATACAACAGCAACAACTAAATAAATAATAATAAAATCATTCAAATCCATAAAGTAGGGAGTGTAGAGATGTTTGGTGGGAGTTGTTGTGGTGCTGCTGTTGGTGGCATGTGTTTGTTTTGCATTGTATTTAATAAAAAAAATTGCATTCCATGGAAAAAATGCCAATGTTGTTGTGATGAGTTGTTTGTTTATTTTTTTTTTTTTGAAAAATAAAAGCGTTTATAAACTGCAAATTAATATTGTTTATTTGTCGTTTTCAACTACTACAATTTTCCATACATTTTCTATTAACACATATTGACTCAATGTTATAGTTTTGTTTGTATTTATATTTTTCATTTGCTCGTTGTTGCCAGCTTTTAGCTCATCAACATCATCATCAGTTAAATAGTCGGTCGGCTGGTTGGTCTGTCATCAATTTGGTGGTCTTGTATCCACATATGTACATACATATGCATGTTTATTGTACATATGTGGAGTAGAGCAGCAGTGGTGTTTTTAAATATCAATTAATTGTCTATATAAACGAAACCAAATCATTTATACATATATTTACACTATATAGTTATAGATACTTGATTTGTTTGTTTATCTTTGAAAGTAGAGCTGAACGAGTGAGATATACTACATTGTATGGTTATGGAAAGACAGGCAGTTAATTAAGAGAATTGTCTGTTTGGCGTGAAATGAAAAGGAATGTTTTAACTGGGAAGATTAGGAGGAAGTAGCAACATTGTTGGACAATAAGAACTAACAGCAACATAACTTAGACGATATTTGTCCAGAATTCACTGATATATAGTCATGACTGCAGATCAATTTATAATTATGACTGTAATTTGATCTATAGTCTAGGATATGGTATGATCTATAATCAAAACTATAGACTAGTAGATAATAGACTATTCAATAGACCAGACTATAGACTGATCTATAGCCGATATATAGAATGAACTATAGTCCAGACTATAGAATGAACAATAGTCCAGATTATAAATTGATCTACAGCCCAGACTATAAACTGATCTATAGATCAGAGCATAGACTGATCTATAGTACAAACTATTGACTGATCTATGGTCCAGACTATTGATTGATCTATAGTCCTGACTTTTTATTGATTTACAGTCCAGACTTTTGACTAATTTATAGTCCAGACTATATACTTGTTTATAGTCCAGGCTATAGATGGACCTATAATCCACACTATAGTCCAGACTATAGACTGATCAATCGTCCAGACTATATACTGATCTACAATCCAAACTATAGGGGGATCTACAGACCAATCTTCAGACTGATCTATAATCTAGACTATAGACTGTTCTATAGTTCAGAATATATACTGATCTATAGTCCACTATAGACCGATCTATAGTCCACTATAGACTGTTCTATAGTTCAGAACATATACTGATCTATAGTCCACTATAGACCGATCTATAGTCCACTATAGACCGATCTATAGTTCACTATAGACTGATCTATAGTTCACTATAGACTGATCAATAATCCAGTCTATAGGCTGATCTATAGTCCACTATAGACTGATCTATAGTACAGTCTATAGTCTGATTTATACTCCAGACTATAGACTGATCTATAGTCCAGACTATAGACTGATCTACAGTCCTGACTATAGACAAATGTACAGTTCAAACTATCGACTATCCAGACTATAGACTAATATATAGTCCAGACTATAGACTGATATATAGCCTAGACTATAGACTGATGTATAGTCCAGACTATAGACTGAACTACAATGCAACTAAGTATAGACTGCTGTACAGTCAAGACTAATGATGTTTCTTTTGTGCAGATTATAATCCAATTTATAAATAAGTTTATAAAATGATCAATAGTTCATATTATAGACCGATTTAATAACGAATTAATTCTCTTCAATACTGCTACAGCATTCTTCATTGTTTCTATATTATTTTCGTTTCATATATACAATACATATTTTCAAAATCAACTCATGAATGTTTGGTATTTAGGTTTATAGTGTGACTTAGATTCATTGATGTTGCTGCTGTTATTATTAATATTATTTATATCTTCACAGCAATACAACAACAACAACAAATTAGTTGCAGATAATAGAATTGTTGTTGCTGCTATTATTATGGTATTTGTTCAAGTATTATGCAACAACAAAAACAATAACAAACAACTATTTATTTATTTATTGCCATTATCATTATATAGTTGAATGTTGTTGATGTTGAAAAACAACACAACATCGTCATCATTATGCCAAAAAAAAAAAAAAGCAAAACAGAAAAAACTACTGCATCATGGTACGTCAATATGACTAAACTAGAGAAACAACTAGTTTCTGTTGTTGTTGTTTTTAATTTAATTCATTCAATTCCATTTTATATTCAAACATACACAACACGTTTTTCCGGCCCAGATTTTTAAATGAAAATCAGTTTTTTGAATTGTACATAATTTTTCTTTCGTTAGTTTTTATTTTGTTGTTTTTTTTTTTTTTTTTGCTTCTATGACCAAAAAATACATTACACACACGTTCTAAACTACAGCAACAAACATTAAAATTATTTAACTACTTTTTGTATAACAACATAATTTAACAAACACAGCTCTAGCTATATATACTCTAATAAATTTACATAATTTTATTTATTTTTTTTTTTCAAACATTCGTTTTGTTCGTTCGCTTGTTGTAGTATACAGACAAACGGAAGTTATAATTTTAGAATTTTGGGTTGTTTGTTGTTGATTTCGTTTTTTGCACGATCTTGTTTTTTATTATTATTTTTTTTTTTGGTTATGAAGAGAATTTTTCGTTTAAATTGAAACGTTTAAATTTAATGATGAGTTTTATAAAGTTCTTAGTAGACATTCCGTCGTAATGTTTCTTTTGTTTTTTTGTTAATATCTCTTCTCGTGTTTTTTGATTTCATGTCAAATGTCTATTATGTTTTTTTTTTACTAAAATTGTGCTGGATTTTTGGTTTCCAGCTAATTAAGATAAATGCATTTTAATTTAATGAGAAGATCTGATATGTTTTTTTTTAAATTATATAGAATTTTTAAGAAATGAAACTGAAATTAGTGAATTCTGAGAAACTTGTGGTCGATTAAAGTATTTGTAGTAAAAAATTTACATAATTAAAGCATTGTCTTAAACATTCACTGTTGTTTAAACAAATATTTAAAATTCTAAAAATTTGAACTTTTGACCTCAAAATATTTTGGGAATTTTGGAAAAATTAATTCAGTAGAAAACTCTATATACTATAGATCGGTCTATAGATCTATATATATATATATATCATTCTCTAGAACAAATATACATCAGTCTTACAGACTAGTCCATAGATCGGGGTGTATATACCAATCTATCTATAGACCAATCTATAGATAAGTCTATAGATCAATCTATAGATCAGTCTATAAGCCAATCTATAGATCAGTCTATAAACCAACATATATATCAATCCATAGATCAGTATATAGACCAATCTATAGATCAGTCTATAGACTAGTCTATAGATCAGTCTATAGACTAGTCTATAGATCAGTCTATAGACTAGTCTATAGATCAGTCTATAGACTAGTCTATAGATCCGTCTATAGACTAGTCTATAGATCCGTCTATAGACCAGCTTACAGATCAGTCTATACACCAGTCTATAGATCGGTCTAAAGATCATTCTACAGACCAGTCTATAGATCACTCTATATACCAATCTATAGATCAGTCTGTAGACAAATCTACAGATCAAACTATAGATTAGTCTATAGAACAATCTATAGATCAGTCTATTACCAGTCTATTGTTCATTCTATAGACTAGTCTATATATCAGTGTATAGACTAGTCTATAGATCAGTCCATATACTATGCTATTGATCAATTTATAGATATACTATAAACTAGTCTATAGATCAGTCTATAGATAATTCTAAAGATCAGTCTATATATCATTCTATAGATCAGCCTATAGCTCAGTCTATAGATAAGTCTATAGATCAGTCTATTGATCAGTCTATAGATCAGTCTATAGATCAGTCAATAGATCAGTGTATATAATAGACCAGTTTATACATATATCAGTCCTTAGACGAGTCTAAAGATTAAATCTGCCTATATATCAGTCTATAATACCAGTCTATAGATCTGCCTATTGGCCAGTCTATGGAAGTTTTTGTAGAAAAAACCATAAAGTGAACAGTATGAATAACAACTACAACTTTGTCATATCTTTCCCATATTTAAATTGGGGAAAGTGACAAAATAATAAAACTATCTGCAGCAAATATTTCTTTAGTTGTTGTTGCTTTAATAACGAAATTCCAATTAAAATAGTGAATGTTGTTGCTGCTGCAATGTGAGGGAAAAATGGGCACACAAAGCAAATTAAAATCATGGAAATGCATCATAGTAGAAACTGCATACAATGTACAAGTAAATATTTCTAGCCTTCAAACAAAGCAACAGCAACAATAAAAAAAGTAATAATGAAAAATAACAGCAGCAATATTAATGATGACAATAGTTCTAATATTATTTTTTTTTTTTTTCGTTATAGAAGAATTCGCATATGTGTGTAGGAAATTAAAACTGTAGAATTAGAAAAAAAAATAATAACACAACTCTGGCATAAATGAAAGCAAAAAGGACTCTTAAAATGTGAGAACATACATACTACTAATACTACTAGTGTGTTATTACTATTTAGTTATATGAGTAAAAAAGAACAAAAGACTATGTATATGACTGGTATGCTAAATATTTATTGCAACAAAATATGTATGCATGAATGTTTGTCAGTATATGAATACATTCATAATAGTATCCCTAAGTAGATATAAACAAGAACATGTCAGTATGTCTAATTTTTCAAAATATGAAAAAACTGACAGTAGCAGTAACATCAGCAACAATAATACCACCAGCAATTGCTTTAGCAACAAACTTGCGTATAGTAAAGTACTAAAGTATCGAAGGAAAGGAAAAGAAGAGGAAGAGGAGAAAAATATGAAAAAAATTCAACACATATGGGAGTTCCGCTTTAAGCATTATTGCTAAATGCAAATGTTGCACAGACAACATACCAAAAATATTTATATTTTTACACACACACATACATTTACTCACTCACTTCAGCAAAAAAAAAAAAAAAAAACATGAAAACAAAAACTCATCATAACGGATGAAATGTTGTTGCCAACAAAAGACAACAGCAGCAAAACTAACAAATAAATGAAAAAGAAACGCCAACTGCAATTCACAATCGTCATAATCATCACACAGGAATTGCACTCTCTCTCCACTCACCACTATTTTGTTTTGTTGCTGTTGAACACTGCAGCAGCACGTGAAAACAAAAATGCAGGCATGTTTGCTTATACATATGTAAGTATGTGTTTGTTTAGTTGTAGTGAGTAGTACTACCACTATAATGCAACGGTGTTTTTGGTAACTAGAGCACTAAACTCACGCAGAGGACGAAGAAGAAAATGGAGAAAAAAAACAATAACACTCACAACTCCCGCGTTTTGTTTGTACATTTTTTCCCTTAAATTGTCTATCTATATAGTTGCTATCACGTCCGTCTCTCTGTGTGTCGTGCCGTGATAGACTTGGTTTAAAAAATGCTTTTGGTATTTTGTGCTAAAAGCCTGCCTACATTACAAATGCAGCAACCAGACTTCTCACTTACTTACTCATACATGCACAGCTGATGATGCATCATGTTGAAATACACAAAAACAATACACTTAGGGAAAATTTGTTAGTTTTTCTTGTTGTTGTTTATTTTTTTGTTTTGTTGCACGAAATCATATATAAAATATAAACAAAGTGAAAATTTGCCACAACTTTGATTTGACATGCATTTAAGTAAACTTGCAACACAGAAAAACATATTAAGGGGAAAGTTTCTTATTTCAGACACAAAAAAAGCACTAAAAATAACATTTTGTTAATAGTCGAAAAGTAACGAATTTAATACTTTTTAAAAAAGTAGTATTTCTACGACTATTTAAAAATTGAAAAATAAGCCTGTTTTTGTGATCACTCGTTCATAATAAAGAATAAAACAAATTTTACAAAAATTACTATTTTTTAAAAATAGTAGTAGCTTAAATTAGTACTTATTGAAATTATTTTATGAAAAATATCATTTCCTTAAAGTTAATATTTTACTAAATCATATTCTAGCATAAAAAGTAGCGAATTTAATACTTTTTTAAAAAAGTAGTATTTATAATACTATTTTAAAATTAAAAAATAAACATGTTTTTGCTAACACTTTTTCATGCGAAATTAATTCTGTACCAAATTTTACAAAAATTACTACTTTTTAAAAAATAGTAGTAGCTGATTTAGTACTTATTGAAAAAATTTTATAAAAAAAAAAAAATAGTTTTTCTAAAGTTTATATTTATATATATAATATTGTAGTATAAAAAGTTGTGAATTTAATACATTTTGTAAAAAGTACTATTTCTACTACTGTTTTTAAATACAAAAGTGAGTGTGATTTTGCTATCACTCTTTCATATAAAATAAATTTTAAAACAAATTTTGCAAAAACTACTACTTTTTTTAAAAATAGTAGTAGCTAATTTAGTACTTATTAAATATTTTTTTGTAAAAAAATTAGTTTTCTTAAAGTTTATATTTTACTAAATCATATTCTAGCTTAAAAAGTAGTAAATTTAATACTTTTTTAAAATAGTAGTATTTCTACTACCATTTTAAAATAGAAAAATAAGCACTATATTGCTATCACTCTTTCATAATAAATACATTTTGAAACAAATTTTGCAAACATTACTACTTTTTAAAAAATAGTAGTAGCTAATTTGGTACTTATTGCACAATTTTTAGAAAAAATTTAGTTTTCTTAAGGTTAATATTTTTATAAATAATATTCCAGTATAAAAAGTAATCAATTTAATACTTTTTAAAAAAAGTAGTGTTTTTACTACTATTTTTAAATAGAAAAATAATCATGTTTTTGGTTTAAAAATGTGTTTAGAATTAGCAAACTTGTTTTTAAACAAAAAATTCTTTCTCTTGGTGTAATTTTTAACTAGAACTAGATTTTCAAATATTTTTGTTTATAAAGTCCCGACTCATATTTTGACGTCACATATACATACATATAAACAACTGCAACAAAATATGTTAAAAAAAAATACTAAAAATAAGTAAATTTATGATTGTATTTTAAATGCTTTTGGCTAAAGTAGGCGTCTTCTTCCGTTAAATGTAATAGTTCTGAAAACTCAACATTATTATATACTTTTTCATTTTATGTGAATGATTTTTTTTCTGTTCACAACAAAATAATATTGTGAACAAATATCATCATACATAGAGAGAAAGGAAAAGAGAAAGATGTGTATATATGTATGTATATAACCCCACCATGAAGCCTCCCGCCGTAGAGCTTTACTATTTGATATGTTGCAGTTGTATCTATGATTGTTACACAAAAACCTCTACAGCATCTAGACTTGTATCGTATAGTTTGATTCTTATTGCATAAGGCCGCATGTGGTTATTTTATGAATGAAATGTGTGTGTTTTTGTTTTTTTTTTTTTCATAAACAAGAATTGCAAAGATACTCGCTACAAACTGGTATGTTTACGAAAACTAGTAAATGGAAAATATAAAATATAAAAAACAAAATCTTGTTGCCACATCATAACAATTGTATGGGTATTTATGATAAATATGTGTTCACATTTTGCAATATACTTGTCTATACTCTTTATATGTATGTACTTATGTATATACATACATACATATAAAGAGTATGTATATAAAAATCTATGAGTTTATATTAGACAAGAACGAAAATATTGTTTAAATTGCTTTTGAAATTTTTATGAAGTGACTGTAAGCGTATCATATATTAAATATAAATGTGCATCAATATTGCTATTGACATTTTTTCCGACCAACAACAAAAATGTATTTTAGTTGCAAAGCAGCATGTGATATAACCATGTTCAGAGAGGTCCATTTAAGATTGCTAGTATATGTATAGACAAGTGGAACGAACACTTTAGCAAAAGTTATTATTATCATTTTGAATTGTCCATTTACGTTTAGACTTTGACTTAATTGACAATTTTCTAATTAAGCAGCAAGAACAAAAACAAATATGAAAAACTCAAACTAAATTATCTTTTAGTTTTTGTTGGCAAAAGAGTTTGTACTGCAGTTAAGACCTAAGGCGGTGAAAGGTTTTTGTAACAGAATACCCCCTAAACCCCTTAATTTTCCGCCCCCTTTAACTGGTCATGTAGCTGTCATACAAAACTCATTGATTCATGCACTTCCTCTAGCAGTTTTTAAATGTTACAAACTACATGTTAAAAACATGACATGACCACTACTACTTACTACTTATTGAACTTTTTCTTTTGCCACAACCAAATCACCATTATAAAGAAAGGAAAAAGAAACAAAAAGGCACCAACCAAACTTGAACTAGTGCAACATGACACAGGCAAAAATTTTGTTTTATAAAAACTACCAGCAGCTTTAGCTCAACAGATGTCAGATGAAGATATAGTCACACACAGAAAAAAAACTAAAGGAACAAATTAAAAATGAAGTTTTATTGCATAGAGAGAAAAAAAGGAAAAATTCTTGGCAAAAATTAAAACTTTTCAAACAATCATATATTAAGTAAAGCGTACTAACGACCGAACAACCGACCGACTGACAGACATGCATGCATCCCTTAGAAATGTAACTGTCCATGCAGCAAAAGTTTAAGTTTATTTTCAGATAATAATTAAACATTATGATGTACATATGTATGTATGTGTATATGCATGTGTAATGGGAAAGTCAGAACTGTAGAGAAGAAGCTCTAGAAAACCATATAAATGTATAAAAGTTTAAAAACAGCCCCTACACCATAAAAAAGAGGTATACATAAATATTTACAACATTTATTAATTATTTAAAAAAAGTAGTAACTAATTTGGTGCTTATTTAGGAAAAAAAAGTAATGAATTTAATACTTTTTTTAAAAAAGTAGTATTTCTACTACTATTTTAAAATGGAAAAATTAGCACATTCTTGCTATCACCTCTTCACAATAAATAAATTTTGTAATAAATTTGACAATATTTACTACTTTTTACAAAACAGAAGTAACTAACTTAAAACTTTTTGAAAATATTGTATGAAAATATATTGTTTTCTTAAATTTATATTTTACTAAATCATATTCTACTTCGAAAAGTAGTGAATTTAAATTTTTTTTCAAAAAGTAGTATTTCTACTACTATTTTGAAATAGAAAAATAAGCTAATTTTTGCATTAAACTCTACTCCATAATCAAATTCTGTAACAAATTTTCTAAAAAATAATACTTTTTACAAAAAAAGTAGTAACTACTTTAGTACTTATTGAAAATTTTTTATGAAAAATATTATTTTCTTAAAGTTTATTTTTTAGGAAATCATATTTTAATTAAAAAACTACTACTTTTTTCAAAAAGTAGTATTTTTACTACTATTTTAATATAAAACAATTTCTATAGTTTTCATACCACCTTTTAACGATAAATATATTCTGTAACAAATTTTACAAAAAAAAATTCTACTTTTTACAAAAAAAGTACTAACTAATTTAGTACTTATTGAAAATTTTTTATAAAAAAAAAGTATTTTCTTAAAGTTTATCTTTTAAGAAATCATATTCTAAATAAAAAACTTGTGAATTTACTACTTTTTTCAAAAAGTAGTATTTTTAATATTTTTAAATAAAACAATTTCTATCGTTTTCATACCACCTTTTAACGATAAATATATTCTGTAACAAATTTTACAAAAAATACTACTTTTTACAAAAAAAGTACTAACAAATTTAGTACTTATTGCAAATTTTTTATGAAAAATATTATTTTCTTAAAGTTTATATTTTAGAAAATCATAATTTAAACCCAAAAGTAGTGAATTTACTACTATTTTTAAAAAGTAGTATTTCTACTACTATTTTAAAATTGAAAATTTTTTATGGTTACGCTATCATCTTTTCACGATAAATAAATTCTGTAACAATTTTTACAAAAAATACTACTTTTTATAAAAAAGTAGTAACTAATTTAGTACTTATTGAAAATTTTTTATGAAAAATATTATTTTCTTAAAGTTTATATTTTAGTAGTGAATTTACCATTTTTTTTTAAAAGTGGTATTTCTACTACTATTTTAAAATTGAACAATTTCTATGGTTTTGCTACCATTTGTTCATGATAAATAAATTCTGTAGCTATTTTTTCTTGAAAATTCATGTGTGAATATCATAGCTCATCTAAGATTCCTCTCTACTAATTAATGTTACAATAAACTACTTTTTACTCTACATTTTCTGCAATTTTTGCAATATTTCTTAATTTTTATAAAGCTTAATTGCTGCATACAGAAAAAAAGAAAGAATAAAAATTTCATAATATTTATTTCATTTTTTTCGCCATTAAAATGAAGCAAATGAAGCAAAAAAATAAGAAAAATAAATGTACATTTTATCATCATTGTAGTTTACGGCATGGCGGACTATATAATAAACTTGTCGAGAGAGTAGAATACATCCTAACGACAGCTTTATGTTGCTTTTTATTATTATTTCTTACAAATACATGAAAAATTTAATAGATAATTCATCACTTCTTTTTATTTTTAGTTTTTTTTTCTTTTTCGTTTGTATAATTCCATGAAAAGTTAATTACAATTACGGTATTAATAGATAAACATAAGTTAGAAATTAACTCTTATACTGTGGCTGGCTTTTCTTTGTAGTTTGGACTAGAGCACTTCATAGACGGAAACATTAAAAATTTAAAAGTTTATAATAGAAATATTTTAAGGATGTAGCAAAACTGCTATGTTATGAAGAGCTTACTACATACATATAAAGTCTGCAAGGAAATTATAAAACATTTATTGAAAGTTTAATAAACTTTATTGTGCTTAAAATTGTTGCTTTGAATAAGAAAAGTTTATTTCAACATATTTTTTCTAAACTTTGTAAATTTTTTGCTTAAATTGATACTAAAGGAAAATATTTTTAAATTTAAAATTGAATTTAAATCTAAAGAAAAATAATTTCTTATCAAAAAAGTAATGAATTTCTACTTTTTCAAAAAGTAGTATTTCTACTACTATTTTAAATAAGAAAAATTTCCATAGTTTTATTATCACCTTTTCATGATAAATAATTGCAGTAATAAATTTTTCAAAAAATACTACTTTTTACAAAAAAGTAGTAGCTAATTTACTACATATTGAATTTTTTTATAAAATATTGTATTTTTTAAAAGTTTATATTTTATGAAATTATTTTTTGTTACAAAAAGTTACGAATTTAATACTTTTTTAAAAAAAGTAGTATTTCTACTACTATTTTAAAATAAAAAATTTTCCTTGGTTTTGTTATCGCTTTTACATTATAAATAAATGCTGTAAGAAATTTTTGGAAAAATACTACTTTTTACAAAAAATTACTAGCTAATTTAGTACTTATTGAAAATTTTCCATAAAAAATAGTATTTTCTCAAACACTATATTTTATGGAATTATATTTTGGTACAAAAAGTAACGAATTTAATACATTTTTCAAAAAGTAGTATTTCTACTACTATTTTAAAACATATAAATTTTCATGGTTTTATTATTAATTTTTAGTAACCAATAAAATCTGTAACAAATTTCACAAAAAATACTACTTTTTACAAAAAGGTAGTAACTAATTTAGTATTTATTGAAATTTTTCTATAAAATATAGAATTTTCTTAAAGCTTAGATTTTTTGAAATCATATGCTGGCACTAAAAGTAAAAAATTTAAAACTTTTTTAAAAAGTAGTATTTCTACTACTATTTTTAATTTATATGGCAATAATAAAACAATATTCAATATTTTTTATTTTCAAGATTGTATTACAGATAATTGTTGTTACATAGAAATTATTACGTGTATATTGACGTTGTTCTAAAATTAAACTCTTCAAACACTTGAGGAAGTGATTCATTTCAATGTAAGTAGTTTTTTATTTTATTTATAAACAGTAGAGGTTTTCAATATTGTTACAGTGGCATGTATTTTAATTAAAACCGCAAATGTTTTTTTTATAGTTTTCTATTACTAATCTTGAGGTTAATTTAAAAAAATCTGCCTCAACCCACAAAACATTGTTGTGTCATCAAGCAAGATAAATTAAGTTTTTCGAACTAAAATTGTTTTATTGTTTTAATGAAAAACATAAAAAACACAAATACTCTCACAACCAACAGATAACTTGACAAAAATATTTTTTAATTTAATAGCAGCAACAAGAAAAAACAAAAAAAAAAACAATAATAACAATCATTCCCAAACATAATTAAATTAAATTTTTATTTGCTTAAATACAACAACAACAAAGCAAAAATTCCAATTAAGACAATAAATACAAACTAAATAGACACACAATTGTAGGCTTCAATGATTATTAGAAATTTTTTGAAATTAAACTAAAAATAATTTGTTTTTTCTAATGATCATTATCTGAAAGTTTTTTTCTTTTTCTTTTGCAATTAATATGATTTATAGTTGTTGTTATTGTTGTTATTGTTGTTTTTTTATTGGTATTTGTCACTATCTGTGGGTCTAAGAGGCGGAATAAGGGATGGAGATATGATGGCAGCCGGAATTTTTGTGGACTGTGTATGTTTTGGATGCGATTTTGTGGTTTTTTGAGCAGGTCACAAAATGACGATGATGATGATGATAATAATGACAATGTTGTTGTTTGCTGCCATACAAAACAAACCAAATAGTGTAGACAAAGTCATTAAAGCTGACAATTGATGGTGTGGGATTAATCAAAATGTCACTGGCCATTGACCAACCAAAAGTATTGTTGCTTGGTTTTTGTGTCGACACAGTATTTTATGGAAATCTAAACGGCTGTATTTAAGGGAGTTAATGTAACAGTTTTTATGCAATCAAATTTTAGTCTAAAATTTAATACTTTTTATAAAAAGTAGTATTTCTACTACTATTTTAAAATTGATTAGAAAGCTTGTTTTTGTGTTCATCTTTTCATTATAAGTAATTATTGAAATACATTTTTTGAAAATTACTACTTTTTATAAAAAAGTAGTAACTAATTTACTAATTATTGAAAAAATTTTCGAAAAAGTAGTATTTCCTTTAATTTTGTATTTTACTAAATCATATTCTAATCCAAAGAGTAATAAATTTAGAACTTTTTTGAAAAAGTAGTATTTCTACTACTATTTAAAAGTCGATTATTTATCATGGTTTTGTTATCTTTTTTCATTATAAATAAATTCTGTGAAAAATTTTTTAAAAATTACTACTTTTTATAAAAAAAAAGTAGTAACTAATTTACTATTTATTGAAAATTTTTGGGAAAATGTAGCATTTTCTTTAATATTTTATTTTACTAAATCATATTCTAGTCAAAAAAGTAATGAATTGCGTACTTTTCTGAAAAAGTAATATTTCTACTACTATTTTAAAATCGATTATTAAGCATGGTTTTGTTATCAATTTTTCATTACAAATAAAATCTATAAAAATTTTTTAAAAAAATACTACTTTTTAATAAAAAGTAGTAACTAATTTACTACTTATTGAAAATTTTTCAGAAAAAGTAGTATTTCCTTAAAGTTTGTATTAAACTAAATCATATTCTAGTCCAAAAAGTAAAGTATTTCATACTTTTCTGAAAAAATAGTATTTCTACTACTATTTTAAAATCGATTATTAAGCATGGTTTTGTTATCAATTTTTCATTATAAATAAAATCTATAACAAATTTACTACTTTTTAATAAGAAGTAGTAACTAATTTACTACTTATTGAAGCATTTTTGGAAAAAGTAGTATTTCCTTTAAATTTCTATTTTACTAAATCATATTTTTGTCCAAAAAAGTAGCATTTCTACTACTACAATTTGGAAAACGATAAATTAGCTTGGTTTCGTTGTAATTCTTTCATTAAAACAAATTCTGTTATTATTAATTTCAACTAGTAATAAAATATCAGTATGGGGTCGACTGTCTCTTTTGTAGACAGCCGGGTATTTGTTAAAGAGAGTAATAATAGTTATTGTAGTAGTACTTCACGAAGAGCCTTATCACAAGAGAAACAGTGATAATTAAAATCAAAAAGAAATTAATCAAAAAACAAACTTACTTTGAATATTTATAATTATAAAACTAGAAACAAGGGGGGAGATTAATACAAAATCAGTATTTACCTGTAAAGAGAAAGAATTAGAAAAAATATAATTAATTTTAAATTTCAATAAAAAAATACAAAACTAAATTTACTTTTGTCAAGCTAAAGTCAAAATAATTGTTTTAATTCCTAAAAAAGTAGTATTTTTAAAGAAATCTTTTGCTGGTTGCCTTTTAAATTTTCTACTCAAACTTGGCCCTTATTTTTGTTTAACAAGAAGAAAAGAAACCAACTCAAGTTTAGTGATTTCTTTTTTTTTTTTTGTATAGATTGTTCATGCCTTTTTTTTCTTATATCAATCATTTAACAATAAAGAAGTGGCTGTCTGTCGAAGTGACTGCCAGTATGACTATAGTTTTTACAACATTGTGCCAAGTGCATATTGTCTTAATGGCAGCAGCAGCAGACAAAAATATTTGCAAAACAAAATAGCGCTAGAAATGTATTTGAGTTTTTTTCTATGCTTTCGTACACCGAGAGAAATAAAAGTACTACTTTTTATTAAAGTAGTAAATAATGTATTACATTCTATTCAAAATTCTTATAAAAAATATGGTTCCCTTAAAGCTTATATTTTATTATTTCACTTTGTAGTCCAAAAAGTACTATTTTTACTATTTTAGAATAGAAAACTAAGCTTGTTTCTACTATCACTTATTTATGTTAGCAAATTCTGCAATTTTTTTTTTAATACTACTTTTTATAAAAACGTAGTAAATCATTTACTACTTTTTGATAAATTTTTATAAAAAAAAATGATTTTCCTAAATTTTATATTTTTGTAAATCATATTTTAGTAAAAAAGTAGTAAATTTAGATCTTTTTTAAAAAAGTAGTATTTCTACTACTATTTTAAAATAGAAAACTAAGCTTGTTTCTACTATCATTTATTTATATTATGCAAATTCTGCAAAAAATTTTTTCAAAAATACTACTTTTTATAAAAAAGGTAGTAACTAATTTATTACCTTTTGAAAAATGTTGGTAAAAAACACGGTTTTCCTAACAACTATATTTTTTTAAATCGTATTTTAGTCCAAAAAGTAATGAATATAGTACTTTTTTCAAAAAAGTACTATTTCTACTACTATTTTAAATTAGAAAACTAAGTACATTTCTACTATCACTTATTTATTGTATGCAAATTCTGCAACAAATTTTTCAAAAATACTACTTTTTATAAAAAACGTAGTAACTAGTGTACTACTTTTTGAAAAGTTTTTTATAAAAATATGTTTTTTCTTAAGCTTATATTTTATTAAATAAAATTCTAATAGAAAAAGTATGAATTATTACTTATTTTAAAAAGTAGTATTTCTACAACTTTTTGCAAAAAAGCGAGAAAACTAGTTTTAAGTAACCATTTTTCGTTATAAATTAAATCTTTAACAAATTTTACAAAAATTACTCCTAGCATATTGCTATTGGAACAATTTGTACATTTTCTCTCCGTGTATTTTCTGCTTTAACCAGATACCAAGTCGTATTACTTCTACATATTTTCAAATGCATACATATTTTATAGTATCTATGCCATTGACATCTAAAAAGGTATTTTATATTGTTTGAATATATACAACTGAATGGATGAATAGTTGCTGCTCTAGAGCTGGCTGGGCTGACTATTTAGATGGATGCAAGTCCAAGTCTTGCCACCAGCGGCAGCATATAATTTACTTGTCTGCATTTTAAGAGAAAGAAAAAAAAAGAAACCAAAAACACATTGATGACTGTGACTGCAATCAGCAACAACAGCCACAACAATAATCATAAAAAAAAATCGGAAAAAAGTAAATGAGCGTTTTTTATTTGCTTCCAAAGTAGAAAAAAATTGTTTATAGGAATAAATGGGCAGAAAGTAAAACAACGGAAAAAAGTCAACTATAAAAATAGTTGCAGTACTTTCTATTTGCATCTATGGCTGCCAAGACATAAATAACAACAGCAATAGTAAACAGCAACAATTATAATAAAAATAAAGACATTTCAACATCAATAAACAAAGTGTAAAACTTTCATTACTTAGTGACCAGTAGAAAGGTTTGATCATATATATGATTACAGCAAACAAGTTTATGTTTGACATAAACATATTCTGTAGCCCAATTTAATAATAATAATAGCCTGACTTAATCATGTAACAAATATATGTATATTTGTTTGCTGTTACATAACATGATAGAAACAACCATAAATATGATTACTGTAAACATAATGTTATGAAAGGTATGATTATAGTTTTAAAAGTGATTTTTGTAGTTTATTTCCTGTTCTACTAAGCCATTGCTCCTTGCCTTCAAAACTTAATCTCTGCTGGAAAAAGCTTGACTAATCTATAATAACCGATAACTGAAAACACATAGAAACAGATAACTGATGAAGAAACTGAAACTAAACTTTAACATGTCACCATACGAATCCAGTCAAACTCAATGACAAAGATCATAATCAACATTTGCAACATGATGGGGTGCAAAATCAAGACAAACCAAACAAATCTACCACAACAGTATTAGAAGTAGAAAAAAGAACAAAAAAAAAAAACTTAAAAAGAACTCAAATGAAAGAAATTAACAAGCGGAGATGAGGCAAACGAAGCATAACAATTTTAGTTTGAATTTTTTTTTCTTTTCAATTTTTTAAACTTTATTCAAACATACGGTTACCAGCAAATGCATCATCATCATCAACAACAGCAAACATCGTCAACAGCAACATGAGCACAGATGCAGATAGAAAAATTGCAAACGAACTAAGCAACAGCAGTTGTCTAGCAAGTTTAGTAAAAGTATTTATTTACTTGTATATATATGGACGCCTAGAAGTAGTTAGAAGAGCTCACTCTAGGAACAGAAGCTGGGAAGAAGTATGTGGTTCCTATTATGAAAATGACGTTGGTATGTTAAAGTTTTTTATTTTTTTCTATTTTTTTGTATTATTTTTGTTTTGTTTCAAATACTCATAGCATCTGTGTGAAAAGCAACAGAATGCCAAATGCCGGCTTTTGCATCATTGCATCATCAACAACAACAATAATAAGTAAAAACTCCAGCAATGGCATCACAATAGTAATAGCAATGAATGCATTGAAGTTGCATTAGCAACAACAACAACATCAAATCGTTTCCACTCGACTCTTAACTGCACTAAACATTTGCAACAGCCTCAACTTCAGAGCTCTATAATCATCATTATCATCATCATTGTTGTCGTAGTCATAGTCATTTTTAATATTTTTATTTGTATCCTTTTATTTAAGTTTTTTTTTTTTCATTTTCCCAAGTTGTACTCTCAACTCTATGATATACTCGTTGTATTTAAAAAAAAAAAAAATTTAGATTTCATTTGATATTATCTGTATTTAACAGTTGGAGTATTATTTAGAGAACCACTATAGAAATTTGCTATTTGTTTGCTGTTTTCATATACATGCATACATACATCCATATGTGTTCAATTTGCAGCCGTTGTTTTTGGTTTAATTACAAAAAGAATTTAAGCAGGAAATTTGTTCATAAAACTGTAACATAAATAACTTGTAAATTAGCTTTTACTCAAGCAAGACTGTGTGAGAAAATTTAATTGGCAAATGTTTAGCAACATTTTGATGGGAAGTCAAAAAATAATGTTTTAGAAATTTTTAAGGATTAAGAGTTTTTCAAAAGCATTATGTTGCATAAAAAAATGCTTAATTATATTTAGAAACCAATGAAGCTATAGAACTGATTGTTAGGGCAACATGTTGCTAAGACTATGTAAGTCTTTAATTCGAGATTTTTTGCAAAATATGTTTAAACAGGTTGAATCTATTTCAAAAGCAACAAAGTGTTTCAAGAATGTTAAAAAATATTTATAAAAAATGCAACAACACAATTACTTCATAAAGCAACATGTTGCTAAGAGTTATTAGGAATTATTTGGGAACTATATGAACATTTTTAAGGCGACTTTGTTTTTAAAAACTGTTCACTGAAGGATTTTCGCATTTAAGTGATATGTTGAGATACAAATTTGTTTAAACAACATGTTGCATATCAACTTGCTGAGAAGATCTAGTTGTTTTAACACATTAGTGTAGATTTCTTTATGTAAATGAGAACAACTTTAAAAAGTTTGAAACATTTGCAGAAAGAAACGTTTGTGGAATTTCGCTTAATATATTGGCAACATGTTGCTATGATTCTTTTAAGGCAAAATATTAAAAAAATATTCTTTGGAAATTCGTTTTAACAAATAATTTTAAACATTTATATGTTTCAAGAAGAGTATTTCTAAAAAATACCAAAATCTCTAGATATGTAAAGCAACATGTTGCATATGCTAAAAATTTAATATGTTTAGCAAAATGCTAAGGCTTACAACATGTACTGTAACATGTTAATGTATCTTTTACTTAAGAAAGATTAAACTTGAATCAGTTTTAACATGAGCAAAGCTAAATATATAAAGTAAACATACTGGCAACATGTTGATAACATAAAAACAACTAGAACAACTAATGTTGCAGACAACGCATTTTAAAAGAACTATCTTCAGTTATTTACATTAAGGTGCTAAAACAAGAAAAACATTTTGAAAAGCAACATGTTTGAGTTCAAGTTCGTATTTTAATGTAAGTGTTGCTAGAAACGTGTTGCTAAGACTTAATATTTATTAAAATACCGAAATATAAAACTTTTTATAAAAGGCAATAAATAGCAAACTAAATAAACATTGTTAAGAAATGCAAGTAAAAAAGGTGTTGCTAGCAACATGTTGCAGCAATAATTTTCACAATTACACCTAAAAGGAGTAAAATTTACTTATATATTAATAAAGAACTATACAAATAGCGTAAAACTTATTCGTTATAGCTATTCCAATCAAACATTCTAACATTTGAGACTTTTTTCAACCTCCCTAACTGTTAAGTGTCGTTGGTATCATATTTTTCCCCAAAAAAATGTTTTATTTAAAGGGTACAGTTGTGTATTCAAAAGATGTATAATTTTCCTCAGAAAAACACTATAGCAACAACAATTACTATGGTAGTTACTAACACTATTGCTAACAGTGCAGCAGCACTATTATGTTTGCAAATTGCAAGTTGAGATTGTACTAGAGAAAATTGTCATTATTTTCATTTTCCATAATAATCATTAACATCATGATTATTATTATTTTGGCATCATTTGCCACAAAACACACAACTGCCACTGCTATTGCTAAACATTATGAAAAATAGCGACAAATCGTTTTGCAATGATAAAATAATAATATTTTTTTTCTCTTTCTTAAAAGAAACTTTTTATTTAACTTAAAGTTCATGCTGCATTGTCGCTACTAATGTCAGGGGAGCCGAAAATGCCAACAAATATGTTTTGTGTATATTTTTTTTTTTTTTTTTTGCTGCAATTTCTATTTTACGCAGCATACATATTTGTAGTCTGTTGTACTTATAGCGAGAAGAGTTCAAAATCGATTTGCCAGTGCATTTGCTGTTGACAGCCACCACAATTTAAAATGGAATGGTTGATAAAGTTTTCATTTTCTTCTATTTTATTCGGTTTCTTATTATTTGTATTTTTAGTTTTTTATTATTTCTTGTTGCTGCTGCTGTATTTCTTATTTTGTAGTGTCATTAAAAACTATAAAAAAGTTCAATAGCAAGACAGACAGACATCTTCAGTTGAAAATTATAAGAGGGGTTTTTTTTTTGCTTCATATTCATTCATTCGTTCGCTCGTTCTTGCTTTATTTCTTTTTTAAATATTCCACTTTAATTTCAATGTAATATAATTTACAGTGGGTTTTAGAAAATTAAAGCATCATTTCATGTTTAAAGTTTGTTAGAGAAAATCAAATCATTAGATGAAGTGTTAATTGTTTGGCAACATGTTGAGAAACATTTTCATAACTACAAGAGAACATGTAGTAAAACATAATTAAACCAAAATAATAAGAAATATTTTAAATATGTTGCTAGCAGCAAAATCATAAGTAAAAGTGTAGATTGTTTGGCAACATGTTGGGAAACACTTTATAAAAGTATCACAACATTTGCCGTAACATGTTGCTGTAATTTTTTTTCAAGTACAACTTACATATATTAAAACAGTTTTAACATAAAGCAAACTTAAAATTGAAAAAATCATTTCAAATATGTTGCTGGCAACATGTTGATATCAAAAAAAGTTTAAAGTTTGTCTAGCATAAATTACAAACAATATTTTCAGGATCTCAAAATTATTACAAAATTAAAATTTTAATCAATTTTCTTAACATTTTTGGACTATAACCTATGAAACCCTTTTCTAGCAACATGTTGCAGACCAAAACTATTGAAAATGCCTGTTTTCTGAAATATTTCTTAAAATTACTGTAATTTAACTAGACTTTTCTACATTAAAAAAAAACTATAAAAATGCAATTTGTCTTTTACCTTGACAAATAAATTGCCTAAACACTGTACTTGATTCTATGCAATTCCAATATGATGCTGACATTTTACTGTGTGTCACACAGAGGAAGAGAGAGATGGAGAGCGGAGGCAAGAGAAACCCACTAATTGACACAGACACAATATGGCACTGAACTATAACATAGAACACAATCAAATCGTAAGAAATACAAACTCAGGTTCAGCATTTTTATTATTGATTTTTTTTCTAGTTTAAACTTTTTTTCCTTTTTCTTTTACTAGATTGCACATAGTCAATTTAAACGTACGAGCAGAGTTCGTAATAATTAACTATCAGCAAGATTTTATTTCTTTTTTTTTAATTTTTCTTTATTATTGTTTTATAATTTTCCTTAGTTTATACATAATTATTAATTGTTTTTTTTAATAATTTGTGTGTTTGTGTTTTTCTTCTTATCATTATATTACAATTTTTAATAAGTTTTCATTGAACTGGAGGGGTTTCATCTTGTGAGTTTTTGTGTAGTTTTTTTTTTTTTTTGCAACAAAATTTTTCAATATTATTTTTATCTTTATTATTTGTTATATTGGGTGCCAATACAATAACAAACATGAAACTATAGCAAAAGTTTAAAAAGAACTTATTATTGCATGGCTATAAATGAAGTAGTTGAGAAATGTTTCTTTACTCTTCGTTTTTGCCTTTAATGACAATTATAATTGCTTGCAATTTTTCATAATTTGTGTATCTGTTTATTGTAAAATAAACCCTACAGCAGATAGAGCACTCACTACGTTAAGATTTAAGAAAGTGTTCGTTAAGGTCAAAGTTTTGTAACAAGGTCAAAGTCTATGTTTTGTTCTAAACACTGCTTATTGTAGCAAGTTCTATGATAAGTACATATCTATTTAGTTTACGTCTTGACCTTAAAGATTAGGACTTGCCCTGAGGACAATATCTTGCTTCCAAGACTACGCCTTACAGCAAATACTAGATTGTGTTTCAATGACTACGTCTGATACCCCAGACTATGACCTTACAGCAGAGAGTAAATACAATACCAAAGACTACGTTTTTAATCAAAGACTGCGTCTTATACCAAAAAATACGTCTTGGAGCAAAGGCTACGTTTTTATCGAAGATTGCATTTGGCATCAGAGATTACGGATTACACCGTCGTCTTGTACAAAGAGTAAGTCATGTACTTTCACGGAAAGCTATGTCTTTTATTAAAGACTACGTGTTATACCAAAGACTATGCCTTCTTCTGAAGACTACGTCTTGTTCTAAAGGCCGCGTCTTACGTCAATGACTACTTCAAGTACCAAAAATACTTCTAGTAAAGACTACGTTTTATACCAAAGACTACGTATTATACCAACGACTACGTCTTGTGCCAAAGGCTACATCTTGTACCAAAAACTGCACCTTGTACCAAAGACTACGTCTTGTAATAAAGACTATCTTGTAGCAAAAAATTCTTTCTGTATGAAAGATTACGTCTTCTACTAAACACCACATCTAGTAACAAAGACTATGCCTTCTACCAAAAACTATTCCTTTTAGGAAAGACTACGGCTTGTACTAAAGAACAAGTCTTACACCAATAATTACTTCAAGTACCAAAAAATACTTCTTGTAAAGTATACGTTTTATATCAAGGACCACATATTGTACCAACTACTAGGTCTTATACTAAGGACCATGTCTTAAACCAAAGACAACATCAAATACCATAGACAACGTCTTGTGCCAAAAACTACGTCTTGAGCCAAAGACTACATCTTGTACCAAAGACTACGTCTTGTACCAAAAACTACATCTTGTAACGAAGACTACGTCTTGTACCAAAGATTACGTCTTGTACCAAAAGACTACATCTTGTAACAAAAGACTGCGTTTTGTACCAAAAACTACGTCTTAAATCAAAGAATACTTCTTGTATGAATGATTACGTCTTATACCACACACTACGTTTAGTATTAAAGACTACGCCTAGTACCAAAGATTACGTCTTGTGCCAAAAGACTACGTCTTGTTCCAAAAACTATGTCTTCCACCAAAGAGAACATCTTGTAACAAAGACTACATCTAGTACCAAAGATTACATCTTGTACCAAAAGACTACGTCTTGTAACAAAAACTACGTTTTGTAACAAAATACTGCGTTTTGTACCAAAAACTACGTCTTACACCAAAGAATACTTCAGAATACCAGACACTACATCTAGTATCAAACACTACGTCTAGTACCATAGACTACGTCGTATAGCAGAAAATACCTAATTGTAGTTCAACTTTTATAAGTCGTCTTAACCCTATAAATTTGTTTATTGTCTTTTACAATTGGTTTTCCTTTCCACAAACATTTTGTTGTTTTAAAAAAAACTTAAGGGATCAAGTACAATAATAACAATAATTATATTGTTTATCTATAATTACGAGTATATGAGTAAGAAACTATATACATTTTATATTTCTTTCATTATTTTTAAAAACATTTCTTTTTTGCTCAAGTTTTACTACAAACTGCTAAATAAACTGTAATTGCTATATATATTTATACATACAAACAAAAATAAATCTATATATAATTGGTTTTATATATATAAAACAATAAAAACATACATATATTTTAACTAATATATAAGCTATATATATAAGACATATGAGTACGTTAATTGTACTATATATGACTGTCATGCAAGTTGTACGTACTACTAACTGCAGTATAGGATTTCTTTGCTAACTAAAAGTATGATGTATAATAATATTTTTATATATAGTTTTGCTATAAACAACTGTGATTCATAAGAATTGATTACAATTTATATTAAAACGTTTGTCGATGTCGTAGAATACTCATACTCAAACATAATAACATAATATTGAAAGAAGTAGGATTTTGCGTTTTAAATGTGCATTAAACGGAAATTAACTTACTTGTCATGACAATCAATGTTTAATTTTATTTTTCTTTTTTTATAGAAAGTTTAGTTTAGTAAAAGAAATAAATACTTAATATTTTATATGGCAACCATCATAAAAAAACGCACCTTAAATTTATTATTTCTTTACAAAGTTCTTTTTTTTTGTATATGGTTTTTGTTAATAACAGAAAAAAAGTAAAATAAAAGTAATGTAATGATTATTACAAAGACAGGAAATGAATTTTTACATGTCGTTTAACGTAAAATTAATTGTGGTAAAACGAAAGAAAGAAAAAAATATATACAAATTTTAATTTTCAAAAGGGAATTGAAAGTAATTGACAAATATACCTATTTAAATCGATTTGTATTAACATTTTAACCCAGAAAAGTAAGAAATTACAGAAATTTTACAATTGCTTAAAGTTTTAAAAGCTTTAGAATTAAATTCATTAAAAAAGCTTTTAAGTTAAGCTTTCTCTTTGATATTATTTATGTTGCTTTAACTAAAGCTTTTTATACGCCAATCTAATACCCAAAGAAAAACTTTACTCCCTAAGCTTAGTTTGTAACCCCTTTTTAAGCTTTTGAAGAAAATAAAGATCATTTTAAAAGCTTTTTATGTTCAAATCTAAAGTTATGTTTAAATAAAATAAATTAAAACTTTAGCTTAGTTTAGTTTCTGTAGTTCTTGTTAAAAATCAAACTTTACTAAAGCTCATTACCTAAAAAACAAAAGCTCAAAACTGACATTGCTTCCTAAGCTTAGTTTGCAACCTCTGTCTTAGCTTTTAAAGAAATCAAAATACTTTTCCACAGATTTTTTCTTCAATATATGTCAAAAGCTTAGGTAATGTATTCTAACTGCAAATAAAAGCTCAGTTGATATTAACAAATATACAAACGCCTTATAACTTTAATCATTATCTTAAAAGCTTTAAACATTAAACCATGTTTGGGCAAAGTCGTTTATAAAAATAAAGTTATAGAATGTAAGAAATCTAGCTTATCTAAAGCTATTATAAATAATATAATATAAAAGCTTAGATACCTTTAAAAGCTAAGTTTAACTTATGAAGCTATAACTAACACTTTAAAGTTCAAATTATGAACTTTTCTAAGTTTTGGTTAACTTGTAAAACCTTTATTAAGCATTTTTTTTTGAAACTACAATTTCATAAGCTTTCGATCAATTTGTGTTAAAATCCCTGCTTTTCAATGTTATTCAAACTTAATCTTCTTATATAATGAACCCTTATTAGTTAACCTGAACTTAGTTTAATCCCTTATTTCTTGATCAAGTTTAAAGTTCATTAAAGCAAAACCAGTTTTAGTTTTTAAAGAAATCAAAGTATGTTTTTAAGCTTTTTTCATACAAAAAGCTTTAGCTGAAGCTAAAAAGCTTAGTTTATCTAAGTTGAATATAAAGCTTTATAAAAACTTAATTAATAAAACTAGTTTCAAAACTTAGCTTAAATTTGAAGTAATATTCTTTGAAAAATTGTTATTTAAATAAAAAGCTTCAGCTAAGCTTTTAAACAGAAGCTAAAAAGCTCAGTTGGCTTTAGCAGAATATATGTATGTAAATGTTTTATAAAAGCTTAGTTAGCAAAACCAATGTTTAGTTAGTCAAACTTGCTAAGCTTATAAAAAAGCTTTTTGAAATAAACAGAAAAAGAAGCTAAAAAGCTAAGTTGGGTTTAGCAGAATATTTGTAAATGTTTTATAAAAGCTTAGTTAGTAAAATAAATGTTTATTTAGCTAAACTTGCTAAGCTTATAAAAAAAGCTTTTTAAAATTGAATTGAAACGCTTGTTTAGCTTTAATAAGCTTATTTTAACTTGCT
This sequence comes from Lucilia sericata, assembly GCF_015586225.1. Classification (NCBI taxonomy): domain Eukaryota; kingdom Metazoa; phylum Arthropoda; class Insecta; order Diptera; family Calliphoridae; genus Lucilia; species Lucilia sericata. The sequence goes on from NW_023994777.1 coordinate 129,248, forward strand.
TAAACCTTGATTAAGTACTTTTAAAACAAAAATTTTTAAAAGCTTGATTCAAATAAGCTTTACAACATTTATAACAATAAATCCCCACTGAAACAAAGCTTTTACATCTTAAAACTCTCATCTAAATTTAATCATCTCTTAAGCCACAAAAAATCTCTTAAAATCTTGTTAGTTAACTGGGAAATAGTAGTTAACTTGCTGCTAATCTAAATTAAATTTCTTTCTTTGAAAAAAAATTAACTCGTAACAAAATGTATATAAATGCAATCTTAAAACAGGATTCCTTCATACATGGAAAACTTCTCAGGTTGCCATTATGCTTATTATGTTTGCTGTTGTTGTTTTTGTTGCTGCTGCTGTTGTTATGTTGCAACTAAGAAGTTTTGTGTTAAAAATAAAGCTTAATTTAAATCGCATTTCATGTTGCCAACATTATTTACAATTGTTAAACTAAATGTAAGGGTATAAGAATGTTTTTTTTCAAAAAATATTTTAGTTAGTTTCAACAATAAAGAAAGAACTTGCTTCGTTAGATTTACTCGTATGAAAGCACACATGTTGGAGTTGAAACAAAAATTATACAAAAAATATGTAGTTTTTTGGAGTATAACAAAAGCGCATTAAATTTTATATAAAAAAGGAAAAAATTGTATTTAAACTAAAGTTAAAGTTTCAAAAAAAAAAAAAAAAACTTTTTCATTTTTCCATACTTCACTCTAAAATCCTCCCAAAAAATATATATGTATAATGTTGATGAGTTAAGATTTACTTAAGAACTGCTAGTGTAGGAGTATAAGATTTATTTAAAACATGATGATGTTGTTGTTGCTGCTACTGTTGCTGATGATGATGATGATGGTGGGTAATCAGAAATAGGCACACATTTTCCATGCAAATGTGTTGCATATAAATCATGTTAATTTCATAAGTACTTCCAGCAAAAAAAAAAAAAAAAAAAACAGATGTTGAAACTGTTTTATAACAATTGCCATTTGTTTAAAGGAATAATATTGTCAAGGCGTCAGTGAAATGTTGAAACTGTTGTTAGTGACAACTGTTTCTTTTGTAAATGTTGCTCTAGAAAATTGTTATTAAGTTTTATTAAAGTTTGTGTTTTTTTTTTCTATTTAAGGAAATTAATTGAAATTGGAGTTTTAAGGGAGAATAAGCAAAAAGTTTTCGTTGCTTTAATAACAAAAACAAAAATTTCACAACTTAAATGAATCACGTTCAATAGATATATGTTTTTATATAATAAAATTTCAAAAATAAATTTTGCAAAAAATTACAAATACAAAAAAACAACAACAATAATAAAAAACAGAAAAACAATGTTATTATTATTATTCTAACTGGCGTAAATAATACTTTTAATATGATGTCAATATTTGACTAGACAATAAAGATTTTTAGACGTAGTTAGACATTGTCACAGGCAACACAACAACAACAGCAACAAACATAACAACCAGTACCAGTAGTACTATTATCAATGAGAACAATACAACAACAACAACAGCAACAACATCATCATCAACAATTCACATCATGAAATGATGATTTTGTCCTTGTTGTAGTTGTATTTGTTGTTGTTGCTGTTGTCGTTTCTATACCAACAATCAATGAAATCATTCACACACAAATTGAATTTAAACACATACCGCCACTAATTGAATTTTTCACTGTCGCGCTCAATTATAATGATTATTATTAAAATTCTTTTCAATATCATCGTCATCATCATCATCACCAGTGCAAGCTGGCTTGGCTGGCAAAATAACACAAATACAAGTGGTAGTTTGTAGTGAAAAATAACAACAATATTTCTATACGATTTTACTACAGGCAACAGACAATGTATGATTTTAATCCAATACACAATACACATTTATGACAATAAAAGGCATTTCAAACAGACAAACATAAAGACAGATGGACGGACAGACAGACAGACAGACAGACAGACAGACAGACAGACAGACACCAAAAGCTTAATATTGCACAATATGAGAAGCGAGTAACAACAGCAAAACAACAAGAAATGTGTGACATCTCTGCCAGCCAGTCAATATTTTTTACACATTCTTTTCTCATTTTTTTTTTGCAAGCAACAACAATAAAAAATTTACAATAAATAATGTTGTTACTACACATGTAGCCGTAGGCACAAAACTTAAAGTAGTTAAAAAAAAATAATAATACAGACTCAAAACAGCATCATACAATCATTTCCACACAAACACACATACATACATACACTCGTACACTTGATATATTTGCCTATTCAAGCGGAAATGAAAATAATGGTTTCATGTGTGAGAGTTTATTGCGCACGGCGAACAGAAAAAAGGCAAATCACAATCATCTACTCACACAGATACACTTATACTCTTACATTGTATTTTCGCAAAGAGAAAGCAAGATTTGCGACAGAACTTTAAAGGTATTAATAGTTCATATTGAAAAAGCTTTTGGACTGGCCTATAGTCAAGACTATAGACTGATCTAAAGCCAATAGACTGATCAATAGTCAAGACTAAAGACTGATCTATAGTCAAGACTATCGACTGATCTATAGTCAAGACTATAGTCAACACTACACTCAAGATTATAGTCAAGACTATACTCAAGACTATAGTCAAGACTATACTCCAGACTATATACTAATCTTTAGTCAAGATTATAGACTGATCCACAGTCAAGACTATAGACTGATCCATAGTCAAGACTATAGACTGATCTATAGTCAACACTATAGATCGATCTATAGTCAACACTATAGACTGATCTATAGTTAAGACTATAGACTGATCTATAGTCAAGACTATAGACTCATCTATAGCCAAGACTATAGACTGATCTATAATCAAGACTCATCTATAGCCAAGACTATAGACTGATCTATAATCAAGACTATAGACTGATATATAGTCAAGATTATAGACTAATCTATAGGCAAGACTATAGACTGATCTATAGTCAAAACTATAGACTGATCTATAGTCAAAACTATAGACTGATCTATAGTTAAGACTACAGACTGATCTATAGTCAGGACTATAGACTGATCTATAGTCAAGACTATAGACTGATCTATATTCAAGAGTAAAGACTGATCTATAGTCAAGAGTAAAGACTGATCTATAGTCAAAACTATGGACTGATCTATAGTCAAGACTATAGACTGAGCTATAGTCAAGACTATAGACAGATCAATAGTCAAGACTATACACTGATCTAAGTCAAGACTATAGACTGATCTATAGTGAAGTCTATAGACTGATCTATAGTCAAGTCTATAGACTGATCTATAGTCAAGACTATAGACTGATCTATAGTCAAGACTATAGACTGATCTATAGTCAAGACTAAAGACTGATTTATATTCAATACTAAAGACTGATCTATAGTCAAGACTATAAACTGGCCTATAGTGAAGACTATAGACTAATCTATAGTCAAGACTATAGACTGATCTATAGTAGAGGCTGAAGAACTGATCTACAGTCAAGGCTATAAATTGGCATATAATCAAAAAAAAATAGTAAAGACCTTAGACTTGTCCATTACTAAGATGGTCCTTGTGGTCTATAGTTACGACTGATCTTGAATAAATCTGGTAATATATTAAAATGTTTTAAACAGAATTATTAAATTATACGTAATTATTATTACTCATACGCTCATACACAGACAATAATTATAATACTTTCTAAATCAATTTGTTTATAATAATTAGGGGAATTTTCAAACTATGAAATCATTTTTCAAAGTAAAATCAAATCAGTCATTATTAGATGATTTCCATTAAGCTGAAAAACTTGATGAATATTTAATAAATATTTTAACTATTATTGCAAAATAGTTTTCGAAATTATTGTTTAAGAATAATTCCAATTAACTTTTTATAACAAAAATGTGGTTTTTATTTAAAACTATTGAATTATCAAGCATTTCTATTAAAATAAATATTTATTACTAAATATTAAAAAGTAAAAAAAGTGTTCATTTAACTATAATATGTATAGATTACAAATTTCATGTTTATTTAAACATTAATATGTTTATAATATTAAAAAAAAATAAATTCTTTATAAGTCCAATTAAACCTTGTAATATTAGCTTTAAATGACAATTTGTTTCACTAAAATCCAATGATATAAACAAAAGTTATAAACAAAATTGTTTAACAATATGTAATTAATATTACTCATACGTCAGGGTGTAACACATTTTTACAAATTTATTTATTTGTTCAGTTAAAGGGGATTTTTGTTAGAAAATTTACTTTAAATGTTTTATTTATAAATATAATATTATTTTATACATTTCTTAGTAAAGAATGTAAAAAAAAAGATTTAATACTTTAAACAACTGTTATTCATTTTAAAGAATTTTACTTTTGGTTTAAAGCTACTGAGGCCTTTATGGTGGGTGGCATGATGTTGAAGCCATTGTTGCTAAAACGTTGTGTTGTTCGTGAAGAATAATTTGATATTGTTGTATCATTTTGTACTTTTGCTCTGTTAGTGGGTTGTATTTAAATTTCATTCCAATTTTTTTATTTTCGTTTTTTATATTTAATTTTATTAACATTAAAATTGCAGTGTCTCAACAAGCAGGTCTCTTATTCTTTTTGTTTGGCAGTGGATCTCATAGTTTAAGATAACGGAAGTTGATCTTCAATGGCCACCCAAGCAGCAACAACAAAAAAGTAAAAGGAAATATTAATTTAAAGCAATTCATCATTGAAATTGACGGGCATTTTTTAAAGCCACATGTTTTATAAATTGCAATTGATATTTTTTTTATAAAGTAAAAAAAGTAAAAGAAATTTATTAGTGCTTTATTAAAAAGTAAAAATACTTAACATAATTTGTATATAAGAAGAGAAATAAAAATGCTTGTTTAAACAAAAATAAATATTTTTAACCAAAACGTAAGTTTTCTTAGTTTTTGCAAAAAAAAAAAAAAAAAAAAAATCTTAAATACCAGCAACAAATTGTTTTATTTAATGCCAATTTCATTAATTTCACACTTGGCGTTTTATTATTATTTTTCTTTAAAATTTGTGTTTATATGTTTATTTTAAATGCCTCACAAGTTCAACGTAAATTACAAATTTCATTCTTAAACTTAAACATTACTTATCTCAAAGTAAATAGAGAAATTATTTGTAAGAAATTTTGTAAAATTGCCAAGATTTTTTTTCTTTCTTTTGAGGCAAGAACGTGCGCCTTCTTTACTGTAACTTCTGCCCCAAAACAAAAAAACCACTTTACACCACACGCGCCGATCATGTTCATGATCTTGTTGTTGTTTTTATTGTTTCTACAGATGATTTCTGTTTCCATTTCTATATGAATGGTTGCACACAACAATCTTTCAAATGTTGGCTATGGTTGGTTTTACCATTTATATTTCAGTGTTTTTTTAAATAAATAAATAAATTTATTGGGAGCATATAAATTCATAAGATGAGCAGCAACATTTTAGAGCACAATACAAAGGCCTTAAACGTCCGTAGGTCTTTACATACACGCTTATAGAAAAAAATATACGGCAGTTCTGAGTCAATAAGCAAGACTATAAAGTGGTCCATTATCAAGTCCATAGACTACTTTATAGTCAAGACAATAGACTTCTCTGTAAACAAGACTGTAGATTGCTTTATAACCAAAACTATAGATTAATCTATAGTCAATAGTATGGACAGCTCTATAGTCAAGACTATAGACTGCTCTATACTCAAGACTATATACTACTCTAAAGTCAAAACTATAGACTGCTCTATAGTCAAGACTATAGACTGCTCTTTAGTCAAGACTACAGACTGCTCTTTAGTCAAGACTATAGACTACCCTATAGGCAAGACTATAGACTGCCCTATAGTCAAGACTATAGAGTGCCCTATAGTCATGACTATAGACTGCTATATATTCAAGACTATAGACTGCTCCACAGTCAAGACTATAAACTACTCTATAGTCAACACTATAGACTACTATATAGTCAAGACTATAGACTGCTCTATAGTCCAGACTATAGACTGCTCTATAGTCAAGACTTAAGACTAATCTAAAGTAAAGTCTATAGATTGCTTATTAGGCAGGCCTGGTCTGGAGTACTTGGAAGTACACTGCTGTTAAAAAAATATTAAGTATGTACTTTCTAGATTACTTAGAGACACAAAAGTGGCTATTAACTTCGTTTCCCTACGTAAGGACCCAAAAGTGACTTTAGACCTTTTCTCTGCATAACAAATACATTTGAGTTAAAGCTTTAAATCAAACCTGTAGTAAAAACTTTACTTTATAAACAGAATTACACTGTCCCCTTAACAAACTACAGGGTTTATATTTTTGGACTTTAGAATACTTTTTTGTGTACTTTTTTCCTTGGATTTTGCTTTCTTTTTTTCTTAATTTGACATTGACAGCATCAAGTCATTGAGTTAAATTTCTAAAGGGAACATGATTTTTGCTTTGCTGCGGGTTTTTTGTGTTCGACAGCTACGCATACAGGCCGAAAAATGGCAATGAACTTGAATTTATTTTATTTTGTTTTAAATGCAATATTTTAAAACATATTGTTTTGGAATTTTGTTTAACCAAAAACTTTTTATACTTCCTAAATGTTGTTATTTTTAGGGGTTATCAAATATATTTCTTACTTAGCAACATGTTTATATTTGTAGCATACAATTAGCTAGTTGTCATAATCAATTTCACAAGAAAATTACAATTTTAAATGTTTCTAAAGAAGTCTTAAAACATGTCTTTCAAAAAGATTATTCATTTTCCTCGACACTTTGTTATATAACATTTTATAAACTAGGTTTCTTAGCAACATGTTTATATACATATTTCTAAACATTTATGTAAACAAGTTATTTAACACTTTTCTAAACTTCTAGGTTGACATATTTTCTAAAAATGTTCCTTAACATGTATGAGAAAATGTATGTAAACATCTCTCTAAACATGTTTTTTATGTTTAAAGGATTTTTGCCTAATATGTTTATAAACAAGTCTATAAAAAGTTGCTCTTTTTGGGTAAGTTTTTAAATGATCTTCCTATTATGAAACTAGCCCATAAAACTTGTCTTATATAAAACAATGTTGTCCCAATTTATAGCAAACATGTAGCAAATATTCTACAAAAGTTTAGCAACATTTTACAATGTTGCTTATGTGGAATATGCCAAGGTCTTTTTTTAAAATTTGCAGGTTTATTGCCATAAAGTTTTCTAATTAATGCATTACTAAATAAACTTTTCGGTTCAATTTCTTTTACACATATAAAACTTAAAATAAACAATTTATTTGTTAGGTATTTTTTTTACAAAAATAAACAAACGTAAAACCAGAAAGATAAGATAAAAAAAAGCATAATATAAAAATTGAAAGTTATCTAAAAAGCAAAAAATAAATTCCCTAAATAAATTGCGTCAGTATCACTAAATAAGTGACTAAAATATTTAGTTAAATATTTAGTAGAAAAAAATATAATTGTTGCTATTGTCATTTATTTGTTTTTTTTTTTTTTTATTTTAACTGATAAGCTTTTAAAGGTGTTAAGCTGTTAGCTTTTTTTTTTTTAAATTTAATTATGCCGGTGTATGTATGTATGTGTCAGTATTTATAAAATTTAATAGCTTAATCTATTAAAAACTGAAATAATATGTATTAAGCTAAAGTTCAGCTAACAAATTTGTTCAATTTAACCCCTTTATCTTTAATGAATTGTTGTTATAATTTTAATGCACTAAATGTTTTCTTATCAGTTTAAAATAGTTTTATGATTTTGATAACATTTCATATATATTTTTGATTTTCTATTAAAATTTTATAAAAATAAATAGTGCATTTTATTAATTTATTTTCAAACCGGAATGAAATTCCTACAAATATAAAAATTAATTAAAGTTTTTTTATCTTTTATAGAATTCCTTTCAGCAAATACGTAAGAAATTATGTCATTTCCCTTTCTTTATTTTTTGTAAACGTAATTTTTGTTTTATTCTTCCTCGTATTTTTAAGGCCAAAGACCTTTTTAGCTCCCCCACCATCATCAACCAACAATAACAGCAAATGAATAGCAAGAAAAATCACTATAGTCTTCTTTTAGCAACATGTTTATAGCAAAAACAATGTAGAGAAAACACACACACCATTATATTGTCATTTTAACAAAGAATAAAGAAGAGACATAAAGAAATGCATTTGTTCTTGCTTTTTTTTGGTAGTTTGTATGCAATCACAAACACCCTATAAAGTTGCCACCCTCAGTTGCATTGAAGAATGGAGAAAACAAATAGTGAAAGGAATACAAATGATTATTTATAATGAAAATGGAAAAATCTATGGAAATTTTTTTAAATTGAACTTTAGGTTTACACTACATACTAAAATTTAGTTATAAAGTCAAAAATCTCTTAGTAATATAACTTAAAAGTTGCCAGCAACATGTTAGCAACATTTTTATGTTTACAGAATTTTCCATTTGTCGCATTATCAAAAATTACTCTAACATGTTTAGAAACATATTCAACAACATTTTTTGCCTTATTGTTGTTATATGCACACATATAATGTCCAACATTTTTAAGAAATATGTTTCTTAAAAACATGTTTAGAAACATATCCTGTCCTGTACTACATGTACTGTTTATTAATTTTATTACTTTTCATATTTCATATTTATCGTCATGTTTGTCAATATATCTCATGATCAAACATGTTGCTTAGAATTAAACTTATTTCCTAAACATGTTGCTAAACACTTATTTACAAATATCGATATCTACTAATATTATATCATTAAGTGATGTATACATGTATTTATATCTCATATTTTGCTCAATATTTCAACACACAACAAGTATTGTTGACTTAAATGTTGCGTAGAGTCCCAACATGTTTATAAACATAATAATAAAGTCTTTCAAAATAGTCTATTTCTTTATTTGTAAAAACTCTTCTTAATATATGTATATGTATATATATTGATATGCTAATGTAACTATAAACATGTTGTTTAGCATTAAATTTAGTTCTTAGCATGTTTATAAACATGTTCCTAAACAATTATTTACAAATAAAGATGGATATTTATACATATTTTAATAACATTTATCTCATTTTTCTCAACACTTTTTGTTCATTATATAACAGTAACAGAATGTTTATAAATTTTTCAAAATGCTCAGAAATTTTCCTAAAATTTTGCTCATTGTTTATAAACATGTTGTTACATACTTTTAAAGACGTTGTCTATGTATTTTTAAACATGTAAGCTGTATTTTGCTTACTTTTTACTCAATATATTAAGAAATATTTCCTATGGTTCCTGAAACCATAGGATAACAGTTTAACTATATGTTTCCAAACATGTTGCTCAACATTTTTATGAAACCTGTTTAAAATTTCATGTTCAGCATTCGAGGATTAAACATGCTACCAAACAAAATATTGCGGACTATGTTGACAATATGTTTATAAATATGTGGCCTGAATAATGACGTTATGCTTATCAAAATGTTGCCCAACATGTTGCCTATATATTTATAAGCATGTTGGCTTCGTTCAGCTTACTACCTCTTCAAAATGTTCATAAATATGTCATAATATTGTAGACTAGGTTGAAAACGTGTTACTCAAGCTATTGGCTGACATTTTAACTATATGTTCTAAACGTGTTGCTCAACATTTTTATGAAATTTATTAAAAATTTAATGTTATGGAACATTAAACATACTTAAAGTAAAATATTTTTCAATCAAAATATTGCGAATAATGTTGTCAATATGTTTAAAAATATATTGATTAAATGCTATCAAAATGTTGTGCAACATGTTGCCTATATACTTATAAACATGTTGGCTTTATTTTGCTTAGTATTTTCACAATAAGCTTATGAATATGTTAACAAATTATAGACTGGGTAAAAAAACATATTTATAAACATTTAAACAATTTCCCAATATGTTTCCGAACATGTTGCTCAACATGTTTACCAAACTTATTTAAGCACAAAACACGCTAAAATTCAAATTTCTTCTTAACATTTAGCAGAAGTTAGTACTGAAAAAAAGTAACGAAAATCCTGCAAAACTACAAATATATATTCATATTTTTCATTACAACAATAATATTAACAACAAAAGATTGTTACGAATTTGTTTCCATTATAAAAATCCTTTGTTATAGTTGTAATAGTTAAGAGTTTTTTTCTCTCCTTTTTTGTTTTAAATAGAAAATGAAAACAGCATTACTTTTTATCCTTGCTGTTTCCATAGTATCCTTACAGTAATTCCCAGAAACAGAAAAAAAGTTTGAGGAAAAAACACAAATACAGGATTTTAAGCAATTGCAAGGAATTACTGTGGGTTATATTGGTGTTATGAAATGGTTTTCTGACTGGTGTGATGCGTCGTCTGACGCTGCGACTAGAGTTGTAAGTAACAGTAGTTTATTTTTTGCTGTTCACCCTATTATGGTCTGCACGTGATATTATTTGTTGGTGGCAGACACAAAGAAATGTTTATATACGAATTATGCTTACATAGTAAGTGACAAAATGAAAATAATAAAAAATTAACAAAAAGAGAAATTATTTAAAAAAAAGATAGGTAGTCAAGGATTTTCATTAATAATTGATTTAATTGGCATTATGCTTATTCAGCTAACTGACAATGCTTTAATTTTTAATTAAAACCAATTACTATTTATTTCAAATTTAGCCTTTTTGGGAGCTTTTAAACTGCCTTATTGAAGAGCCAATTAAAGTTTTCAAATAAATTGCATTAAACATTTAAATTGTTCTTTCCAAGAACGTGGAATAAGAAAACATGACAAAAAATTTGTAAAAAAAATCAAAGTAAAAATAACATAAAATTAATTTACTTGTTGGCAATAACCATTAAATAATTATTTCAATTCGTTTTTCTTTTTTTTTTTTTTTGGTTAATGCGTACTTCAACTACAGCTCTTCAAACGTAGATTCAAAGATACAAAACAAACATACATATGTATATATGTACCACAGCGACACATTCGATTAAAACTTATATAGAATTATTTAGTCAGTAAAATAAAAACACAAAATCATTACTATGGTTTTACGAAAATAACTTAATACCATAATGCCAAATATGGTTGTATTAGAATGTGTTTGTTGTCTGTCAGTATATATCATTTAGATCTATGTATATAGATGGGGTTATGTGTCTGTATTGTGGATTTTGTGTGGTGCGTTTTTTTTTTCGTAGTAAACCATATTTGTCAACTGCGGATGTTCTTTTAAGTCAGTCATGGGTATTTTGTTCAATTAGAAGTTAGCGTGTAGAAACAATCAAATGTTGCTTGGGAGTTTATGAGAACTTGACGTCAATGTACTTTGCTGTAGAACTCAAGGAAATCTGCATTTGCTTCAGTTAAGCATAGCACTGTATTGATAATATGATATTTTTTAACTGATTCGACGGCAACATAAACTGAACATCAATATAAAATTCAGAGGACAAAGAAACTGAAGAATGTTGGGCCATTTTTAGAAGTAAAATTAATTTAAAAAATCTCAAACTTACATTCTCCAAAATTAATAGAATATTTTCGTTATTTACCTGGAAAGAAAAGAATGAAACTGTTATTAGTAAAGTGCTTTATTGGATTATGGAAATTAAATTATGTGGTAATATTTATAAACATGTTGCACAACATAACAACATTTTGAATGTTTTAAAATGTTTAAGCAGTATGCTTCACAATATGTTCAGTTCTAGTTCAGTTCTAGTACAGTTCTAGTTCAGTTCTAGTTCAGTTCTAGTTCATTTCTAGTTCAGTTCTAGTTCAGTTCTAGTTCAGTTCTAGTTCAGTTCTACTTCAGTTCTACTTCAGTTCTAGTTCAGTTCTAGTTCAGTTCTAGTTCAGTTCTAGTTCAGTTCTAGTTCAGTTCTAGTTCAGTTCTAGTTCAGTTCTAGTTCAGTTCTAGTTCAGTTCTAGTTCAGTTCTAGTTCAGTTCTAGTTCAGTTCTAGTTCAGTTCTAGTTCAGTTCTAGTTCAGTTCTAGTTCAGTTCTAGTTCAGTTCTAGTTCAGTTCTAGTTCAGTTCTAGTTCAGTTCTAGTTCAGTTCTAGTTCTAGTTCAGTTCTAGTTCAGTTCTAGTTCAGTTCTAGTTCAGTTCTAGTTCAGTTCTAGTTCATTTCTAGTTCAGTTCTAGTTCAGTACTAGTTCAGTTCTAATTCAGTTCTTGTGCAGTTCTAGTTCAGTTCTAGTTCAGTTCTGGTTCAATTCTAGTTCAGTTCTAGTTCAGTTCTAGTTCAGTTCTAGTGCAGTTCTAGTTCAGTTCTAGTTCAGTTCTAGTTCAGTTCTAGTTCAGTTCTAGTTCAGTTCTAGTTCAGTTCTAGTTCAGTTTTAGTTCAGTTCTAGTTCAGTTCTAGTTCAGTTCTAGTTCAGTTCTAGTTCAGTTCTAGTTCAGTTCTAGTTCAGTTCTAGTTCAGTTCTAGTGCAGTTCTAGTTCAGTTCTAGTTCAGTTCTAGTTCAGTTCTAGTTCAGTTCTAGTTCAGTTCTAGTTCAGTTCTAGTTCAGTTCTAGTTCAGTTCTAGTTCAGTTCTAGTTCAGTTCTAGTTCAGTTCTAGTTCAGTTCTAGTCAGTTCTAGTTCAGTTCTAGTTCAGTTCTAGTTCAGTTCTAGTTCAGTTCTAGTTCAGTTCTAGTTCAGTTCTAGTTCAGTTCTAGTTCAGTTCTAGTTCAGTTCTAGTTCAGTTCTAGTTCAGTTCTAGTTCAGTTCTAGTTCAGTTCTAGTTCAGTTCTAGTTCAGTTCTAGTTCAGTTCTAGTTCAGTTCTAGTTCAGTTCTAGTTCAGTTCTAGTTCAGTTCTAGTTCAGTTCTAGTTCAGTTCTAGTTCAGTTCTAGTTCAGTTCTAGTTCAGTTCTAGTTCAGTTCTAGTTCAGTTCTAGTTCAGTTCTAGTTCAGTTCTAGTTCAGTTCTAGTTCAGTTCTAGTTCAGTTCTAGTTCAGTTCTAGTTCAGTTCTAGTTCAGTTCTAGTTCAGTTCTAGTTCAGTTCTAGTTCAGTTCTAGTTCAGTTCTAGTTCAGTTCTAGTTCAGTTCTAGTTCAGTTCTAGTTCAGTTCTATCTAGTTCAGTTCTAGTTCAGTTCTAGTTCAGTTCTAGTTTCAGTTCTAGTTCAGTTCTAGTTCAGTTCTAGTTCAGTTCTAGTTCAGTTCTAGTTCAGTTCTAGTTCAGTTCTAGTTCAGTTCTAGTTCAGTTCTAGGCCAGTTCTAGTTCTAGTTCAATTCTAGTTCAGTTCTAGTTTAGTTCTAGATCAGTGTTAGTTAAAATTCATATTTTGATATTCAGATTAAGAATTTAAATGTGAATATCAAAATGATCCGTTCAATGCACTCTTCAAAATTTAGATTTTTTTGTGAATTATAATACTTTTTATTTAAACTTTTAAATAAGTTGTGTAAATTTAATTTTGTCCCAAAAAGAAAATGTAAAAAAACCTCTCCAACCAACATGTCACTTCAAGTGAGTGCTTGTTATTTGGTATTCGGACACAATTTGCTGCATGCTGTTACCAACAACTGAATAGCGCCAAAAAAATCGTCAATACCAAATGTGGAACTTAAGTAGACAAACAAATATCAGTGACAATGTTAACGATTGCTAAAGATTTTTTATATATGTTTTTTTTCATTATAAAATTGTTGTAATAAAACACCAATGTATGTCATTTGTTGTTATTTCGTTGACAGTTTGCCGTATTGTTTAGCCATGAAAAGTGTGTTTCCTTTGCAACACACAAACAAATTCTCGCAACATGTCTCTGTTGTTTGTTGTCTCTGATGACCAAACAATTCGTTGCATTTCAAAAAATTTAACAAATTGTTATAATGTCAATACATACGTTTGGTTATACGCAGAAATACTTTTGTTGTTGGTAGTTAAGAATTGGATACAAAATCTCTTTATAATTGCATTTTAAAATTGCAAAAGAAAAATACTGTTTCATTAAAAACTTGCTGATTACTGCCAAGCTTCTTAATAACTTACTTTTCAGTGACTATTGCATACCGTCTTAATAACAGAGAAGTAGTTTAATACATATCCATAATTCATTAATAAAATAACTACCGCTATCATGTTTTTGATTACAGCAACTAAGTATGTGTTTGTTCCAACCATTAAATGATTAGGAATACTGGTATTTGAGAGAAACATTAAATCAAACATGTTTTTGCTACATTTTAAAATAAATTTAATAGAATATGTTTGCGACAATATGAAATATGTTTCCAGTGACCATAATATTGTTAAATTTTCTTGTAACCATAAAAAGTTTTTCTCTGTGTATAACATTTTCAAGTGGGGTTTAAAAACCAACCCACCTTTTTTTTGATTTTAAACAATATCTCATACTCTCATTTTCTTTTTTGGAACTTATGTAGGCTTTTTGGCATACATTCCCCCTCTTTTTTTCTAGCAATCAAATTATTTAGTACAAATGAAATTGAAATTACTTTTTTATAGATTCAATCAACACTATTGATATTTTTTGAATTTCTTGAACTTATAATGCGAGTAAAATTATATATTTAGAAAAAAAAGAGGCGTCAAGGTTTTTTCTTTACAGAATAAACGAAAACTAGTTTTAATCACATAAATAATTTTTTGATTAAACAAAAAAGTGTTAAAATCAAAAAAAGACTTGAATGGTTGTTGCTGCGTTTCAATGCAGTTCCACTAAATGCAAATGACAATGACAACAACAACAAAAATAAAGAAGAAATCTACAGAAAATAGGAGAGGCAACCAGAAATTAATGAAGCATGAGTTGGTTAGTTGCTAAGAAGTGCGTTAAAGTTAAGACGATCGTGATGATGAACATGTTTTTTTTTTTAAACAACAAAAGCCCCCTCTTTTTATGCTAAAAGTTTTGTTACTCTTTATGTTAACACGCAGTGTAAAGTATTTTTAAATTTTTGTAAGAAAACTAACTGACAAAAGACCCCATTTCAAGATCAAGCTGTTTACCTGGAAACCAAGAAAAAATACCAACCCAATGTGCAAGTAGTTAAGATAAAGTGTTAATAAAGTTTGGAGACGTGGTAGCAAGTCGAGTCAATAATAAAAAAAATTATATAAAAATCATAACAATAAAGTGTTTTAAAATATGTTGATTGAACAAAAGAGGTAAAAGATCAGCATATTAATGCTATTTCCACTAGTTTTTAAATATGATAAAATATTTAAATAAACTCCACAAAAATAAACAAGCTTTTTCTATAAAGCAGCATAGGGGCTTTAATATTAAAGCCCATAACAAGGTAGGGCTAGGCCTTGATTTAATAACAACAAACAACAACCTACTCTTCTACCTATGGTATTTTCCACTAAATCCTAATTTCAGCTTAATACACTTACTCCTTTACCCTTTCCTTTTGATATCAGTGGATTACTTTTGCCAGCCAAACAAACTACATATTAAAATAAAATTGATGGTTCAAATATATATTTTTTGTTGCCAAGAGAACTATAGCGAGATTCTTTCTATATGTTTCTTTTTTATTCTTCTCACTGCTATTCAATTGTTGTGGATTTTTTTTATTATTTTAAAGTTTCTTATTTTACGTAGGCGTTTGTTTTAAACTTGTTCAAAAAGTCACAGTAAAAAAAAAGCCAGTAAAAAGTTTTTTTAGCGTGGGCTGTGATTTAATGTATGAGTTGTCTGAAAGCGTTTCTTTAGAGGAGAGTATTCCTTTTTTTATCAAGGAACATAACAGGCTTAATTATTTTCATCATCATCATCAACATTTGCTTCATCTTCATCTCTAGTTACAAATTTATGCTCAATTCAAAGTGATTTTCTACTTGTATAGAGGAAAAAACGTAAGTCTCGTTTGAATGATAGCAATTGTTGCAGCCATTTACTGGGGGCGTTAAGTACAAGTATTAAAACTGAGTTTTAAAATTAATTTTATGATCTTTTAGAGTAGAGCGTGAAAGCTTATAATAGCGACAGGGTTTTAAAATGATCTAATGATGGCTAAAAAGCTTTTTTTAAGCCATAAAATGGAAAGTAAAGATTTTTCTTACAGAAAATCTCTTTTGCAAATCTTCTTGCTCTACCAAAAAAGCTTTTTTCTACTTAAATGAAATTTTTGTGAAAAAAAGCTTTTTTAACCAAAACAAGATTTTTTCAGCAAAAACTATTTAAATTGTTCATAAAAAAGCTTTTTTACCAAAAATAATTCTTTTGACAAGAAAAAGCTTTTTTGAGCTTTTAAAGAAAAAAAAATTATTTAAAAACAATTTCGCACCAAAAAAGTGTTTTAAGGAAAAGAAGCTTTTTTGATAGTGTTAGTAACAAAAATGAGCTTTATTTTTAAAATTAATTTTTAAGCAAAAAAACTTTAATCATGAAATGAGATTTTTGGGTAGAAGGAGCTTTATTAGTTTTTTACATAAATAAAAAATCTTTAGAAAAAGCCTTATGCTCAAAAGGAGCTTTTATGATAAAAAATTTACAAAAATGATTTGTTTTCGCCAAAAAAGTAGTTTTTTATATAAGAAACTTTTTGAGTAAAAATGAGCTTTTTGGGTAAAAATGAGCTTTTTGGGTAAAAAAGAGGTTATTTTCAGGTTAAAAAATTATTTATTTTTCAAAAAAGCTTTAATCACAAAAAAAGATTTTTTCGCAAAAAGTTATTTTTGAGTAAAGAAAGCTTTTATTCACAAAAAGAGATTTATGTCTATAGAGTCCTTTTCATTAAAAATAGATTTTTGTCTAAAAAGCTTTTTTCATCACAAATAGATTTTTGTCTAAAAAGCGTTTTTCATCAAAAACAGCATTTTATCTAAAAAGCTCTATTCATCAAAAATAGCTTTTTGACTAAAAAGCTTTATTAAACAAAAATAGCTATTTAGCTAAAAAGCTTTATTAAACAAAAATAGCTATTTAGCTAAAAAGCTTCATTCATCAAAACTAACTTTTTAGATAAAAAACTTTACACATCAAAAATAGCTTTTTGCAGAAACAAAATATAATTCTTTTTCTTTTATTTACTTATTTCAAACTTCAAAATCACTTGATTTAAGTTAAGTTTTATAAAACATTTTAAGAAATATTCTTCTTAAAATAGCACTATAAAACAAATAAAAAGTTCAAGTGTTCTCAAGAAGTTCTCAACAAATTTTGAATATTTTAATTTATACGTAAGCATATGTATTTTAAAATCACTCCCCTAAAAGAAAAATTAAAACAATTCATACTTAAACCCGCCCGCCATCAACAACACCATCTTCGTCAGCTTAGTTGTGGGTGTCAGCTTTACCCTTTATTTTTAAGATCTTTGACTTTTTGTCACCCTCTTGAAAAGTATAAAAAAACCTTTTTTTCAGATGGTAAATGATACTTTTTTTTGCTTGTCCGTCTGTCTATCTGTACAGAATGGTGTCCCAAAATAAAAGATGAATTATACAAAGAATTAAAATCTTTGACATCTGCCGACATGTTTTATGAAATACACGAGTAAAAACTAAACTTGACATTTATCTCTGTCACAAAACTACAAATCAGCGTTGAAAATAACAACAAAAATAACAGCAGGGAAAAAAACTACAATAAAAAATGCCATAATGAACCGAATAACGAAAAAATCAAAGAGCAGAGAGAAAATTTGTTAAGGTATAGCTTTACAAATTGAATTTGTATAGTGAATGCAAAAAAAAAAAAAGATTTTAATTTAATAAAATTTTTGTTTCAATTTAGTTTAATTCCCAGTAAACATTTGCCTTACAATGTAAGGTATTAAAATGCTAAAGTAAGGTTTTGCAATGGGACAAACGCTTACCAGTAAGGCGTTAAATATACCATGTAATTCACAAGTAAACTGTTAAACTGCTTCATTGAGAACATTGTTAGACATTATTTATGTACTTCTCTGTAATGTTAACAGTAAGTGAAAGCCCTTAGAATCATTAAATTAAAAAAAATTTCATATTTCATTTTTAAATATTAAAAAATTTTCCATTTTTTTTTTTTTGCTTCTTACTTTAATAAATTTCAATTATTTGTAAATAAAAATTTATTAAGTATAAAAGTGCTGTTTGTTTGATTGATTGTAAAAAACGTGCACTTACATTCATAAAATATAAATAAATAAACAAAGAATGGATGAATGAATGAACGAACGAACAAATTATCCATGTAAAGGGCTTTATATTGCTCTGGTAACTGACTTTCTTTAACGCGCACCCCCCCCCCCCTCTCCATATTTATGCTTGTTATGAGCTTTAAAGGCTCATAAACAATTTTATCCCCTGCTTAAAACCGAGGAAAATTTATGTTTTGTTGTTGTTGTTGTTGCTTTTTCCCCTTTATGGAGCAATTCAATATGGGTAAATGGTAAAAAAAGGAAAGTATGGTAAAACGTTTTGCTTCTTTCTTTACATTTTGAACCCTTCCTTTAAAGCAGGTTGAATAAATGAGTGTCTTGAGGTTGGTAACGTAACAAAAATCTTTAATACTGAAGAAATATATAAAATCTCGAGAATTTCTCACTTATCTGAGGAACAGCTAGGTTCTCTGAAAGCTTTTTTCCTAAAGCTTTCAAATACCTTTTGTTTTTAAAGATCTTTAATATAATTTGAAACTACTCTTTCGAAAAGCTTTTCTTTTGAGGCAAGCTTAAGCTTTTAGAAAATACTTTATGTTAATGCTTTCATAAAGTTCTTTCTAAAGCATGCAGAAGAAATGACAAAAGCTCTCTGTTTTTGTAATCAACTCAACTGCTTACAATTCATCTATTGCTGTAGATTTTTCTATAGTAGGGTGTTTTTAAAGCTTGTTAAACCAACTTCCTTCTTAAGATTATTACTTATTTTTTTTGTCTACTACAAGTATGTTCAACTTTAACATACCATATTGACTATTTTGTTGGCTTTTATAAAGTGAAATATTTTTATGATTTTTCTTCTATGTTTTCTCCACCCTCTCTCTCTCTCAACTCTATGATTTTCGCATAAAAGCCAGAATAAACATGAAGTAAAGCAATTTAGAAAACAGCAAATTGATGTGCAGCAACTAACTCAGGGGAAAACGACAGACATGACAGGGGGGAGGTGGGTAAGAAGAAAGCCAAGAAATGTAGGGAATGCTTGAACGCCTTGGTGACAGAATTAACATTAAATTGCTAAATGTTGTGAGCAGGGCAAAAAAAAAAAACAACCAAATCAAATGCGTAATTTGGTAAAAGAAAGAAAAAACTTAAATAGGCAAATAGAAAATTTAACAAAGAGACAACATTCGACTTTTCAAGTGGTTCTATAGAAATAAAGAGCAAAAATAAAGCCAGATTTTTCGCTTGTCAAGTGGTAGTGAAAAATCTTCAAATGACAACAATTAATTGGATAGAATGAAGCAATTTCAAGGTGGTTTTTGGCCAAAACTTAAAAAAGCTTACAAAAAAGATTTTGGAGTAATATATGCTCTATTAATAAACATTTCTTTAGGGTTTTACGCAAAGCAAATTTTCACTGAAATAGATCTTTCAATCAAAAAAGCTTTCATAAGAAACTTGAACGCAAAAGTAGCTTTTATTAACCCTTCATCTTCAAAATAAACTTTCTTCACTTCTTAGCGAAAATACTATTTTCACTAAAATAGATTTCTCATTAAAAAGACTTTTCCAAAAGAAGAGCTTTCATAAAAAGCTTTTTTACAAAAGCAACTTTCTTAGCCGAAAAAAGCTTTTTTCAGTTTTTTTACAAAAAGTTTTTTACTGTAATTGATTATTCAATAAAACTTTTTGTGTTTTTTATTGAAAAATCATAAATATATTTTTTAGAAAAAGAGCTTTTTTAACCTCAGGAAAACAGGAAAGTAAGCTTTTATGCAAACGACTAGAAAATAGAATTTTTTACAAAAAGCTTCCATAAAAGACGTTTTCACAAAAGAAGCTTTCTAACCCAAAGTAGCTTTTTACCATAAGAAAAGTTGTCTAGAGCAAAATAAGCTTTTTCCAAATTCAAACAAATCATTCTTCACTTCTTCGTGAAATGGCAAATTCACTTAAATATAATTTCACCAAAAGCTCTTTTTCAAAAAGTTTTCATGAAAAAGCATAATTTTCACAAAGAGCTTTTTTAACCAAAAATAGCTTTTCAAACCTAAAAAAACTTTTTACCTGAAGTTATGTTTGTAAAGCTTTTTTACATTTTCTATATTAAACAAGTTTCACGACAAAAGCTTCCATTAAAAGCTTTCTCACAATAAAAGCTTTTTAAATCAAATAAAACTTTTTCACCAAGTCTTTTCGTGTTTGAGTATTACTTACTAAAGCATTACATATAAGACATTATTAAACTACTGACATGTAATGAAAGAAGTCTTTAGGTTAGTAACAACATTTAAAAGTTTTCACCCTATTTGGTTAGTTAATTAATTTAATTAAATTTCTTTAAACAAATTACTTGCAAATTACAAATTTCAAACTCCTCTAAACCATTTCCTTATACATGTTTTTATTTCAATTCATTAACGATGTTGTGGACTTGTGTTGTTTTTTTCGCAAAAAAAAAAAAAAAAAAAAAAAAAAAAAAAAACAAATAATACAATAAAACAAACACGTAAAATGCGTTATAAACTTAAACTCTTAACTTATAGACAAACCAAACAGAAAATAGAAAAAAGCAACAAATTGACATTTAAAGTGACAGCTTCATTTGGTGCGTAATACGGAAGTTCCATTTTTAGATGAATTAAACGAAGAAAATATAAATGTCTGAAGTCTGAACACACACAACAGACATCATCATCATGGTCAGTGGCAGTCCATCACTTATAGTGCTTATAGGCAGCCAAGCCAGCACACGACTAGACGTGAGAGTTCTATTAAGAATTTCGTTTATTTTTTTGATAAACGGCCAAGAAATTTCACAGTCGCATGCACGGTAGCACAACCCCTTAGAAATGCCAGAGCTAGAGCTAGAGAGAGCGAGTGTGGAAAACATCATTTATTCATTTAAGTTTATATGATTAATTAATTTTAGTTTAATTTTTTTGTATTGTTAAATGGCTGAATTGTTTTGGAAATGTTTCGTGGAGGGGCAGCTAAGGCTTGTTGTTAAGTTGAGCTGTGAAGAGGTGTTATTTTCATCAAAACTTGTGTTTGATTGTTTTTGCTATGTTCATTCCTTAAAATGCTTGAATGGTCGTTGTTGGGTCTTTCATTTAATTTTGGTCTATTGTTTCCGTTTTTTGCTTCACACATGTATTGCTTTTTTTTTGACAAACTTACATACTCGTTTTAGTGTCATTATAAATGTTTGTATAAATATTTATTTAGTGTGTGTGTGTGTTGTTTGTTTCTTCTTTCAAACAATTTAAGTACGTACGTGTGTTTGTGTTTATACCTATTATGTTGATTGCTTTCATGACATTCGTAGCGCCAAATAAAGATTGACGTCAAATTCCTGGTACTCTGTCCCCGTTACTCCCCTCTAGTTTGCTTTGTTTGTTTCCATACTATTTAATCATTAACAGAAATAGCAAACCCACCAACCATCTCATTATCAGCGACAGCAAGCAGCAACTTTAATGTTTCAACAGTTTTTTAAGGAGTCCATGTAGAACTTTTAGATAGTATTTATAACAAATTTTAAACTATTTGGTTGTCTCTAATGTAGAGTCTTTATAGTTCAGAGACCACTTTAATGTTCCCAAGTAATCTAACAAGTAGTCAAATTGTTCCCCATACGAACTGTTTTATGAGAAGTTCTTACATACTTTTCGAGGTACTTGGTTATCTTGAGTTTGTACTTCTTTATAAGGTATAATAGAAGTCATTAGTTACTTTAGTGTCCCTAAGTAATTTAAAAGGTAGTTAATTAGTGCCCAATCATAGCAGTTTTACAGTCATGTTATCCCTTAGTTGGCTCGAGTAGTTTGACATTGAAACCCGGCCCATTTAACTGCCACCAAGTAATCTAATATGAAGTCACTTTAAAACGCAAAGAGTGATAAACTGTAAAAGATATTCCAACATGGACTGGAGTCCCAAACTACTGGGTTCTAAATTTCTAAAAGTATCTGTTAACAGGAAACAGAACATATAGTCTTTATAATCCAGATATAAAGCCAAACTGTCTCCAAGTAATCTAGCAGGAAGTTAGTCGTCACCTTAGTGTCTCCAAGTAATCTTGACAGAAGCCACTTCAAAAAGTTTTTCCATAGATATTAAACCTCCTAGAAAAGAGATGTTAATCTATATATGATTAACTAGATCTGACACCCCCCGAACTACCGGGCTCTAGAGCTGTAAAAGTATTTGTTAACAGGAATAGAAAGGAGCCTAAACTTACACATTTACACACTACGATTAAATTCCACTTGCTGAAATGTTTTTTTCTTCTCACTCTCATCAACATTTTGTGTTTTTTTCTTTTTGCTTGTGCGTCTGTCTGTCCGTCCGTCCATCTTTCTAACATACAATTCATTCATTTATTCATTGATTTTACCATTATGTATGTATGTGTAAACCCACCTACATACATACCCTACATACATGTGTGCGTAAATATGTAGAAAAAATTTTTAGGTATTGCCTGTAAAATGATTGTTTTCAAATCTCTTTCTCTGTCTCATTCGCACTTACACCTCACCTTAAAATGAGTTTTAATAGAAAAATGATTGAACGAACTAAACGTTGAAAATATTTGGCATTCAATACGTATGTATTTGCAGCAATCAATAGCAAATGTTAACAACAATTGAAGCTGTTCAAGCATAAGGAAGTAGCTGCGTACATATGTCTTAAAAATAATTTACATTTACAGCAGTAGCAAAAAAAAAAAACACAACTTTAAAACTGGCTATTAGCCAAGAGCAAGCAATTAGAATTGCTGTGTGTGTGTGTGATAAAAAGATAATTTGAATAAAAACTACAGATTTAAAATTTTGTAATTTTAATAGCAAAGGATTTACAATAAAATAACTGAAAATTCAATTATGAACAATTGTTGCTTAAGGCAACTTTTATTGCTGTTGCTGCTAAAGTTTTTATTAAGTTAACAAACTATTCAAAAACTTTACAACAAAATGTTTACCCCAAAAATAGCATTTTCTTTACTCTAAAGTAATTTCTGTTAAGGGCAACTTCTGTTGCTGTTGCCATAAACAAATAATTTACCAGCTAGAATTGCTTTAAAACAGAATATATAATTGAAAAGCGTTTAGATTACTATAAAGTGAATAAAAGAAGTTATACCTAGATATTTAAAGTTATCTATAGGAATTTCAAATATGAGCAACTTTTGTTGCTTACTTTCTACACAATTTCATTATTGTCACTAAAACTTGAAGCTGGTTTAACTTAATTACGACAAAAAGAATAAACCAATTGGAATATTAACCAAAAATTTATATAGTGTCAATATTTATATCAGGATGCGGCAACTTTTGTTGCCTTCAAATTTTTTATTGAAGGCAATGTTACTTTATGTTGAACTTTTGGTAACAATAACAAATCTATTACAATATTTAATACTATTAGAGAATTGTCGGCAACTTTTAACAACTGTATTAAATCTTCAACAACTTTTCAATAACTTAACAACTTAACCCTTCAAACAACCAACAAAAAAAAACCCTAAAACTGACAAAACTATCAAATTAAACCGAAAAACTAGAAAAAACCAACCTAAATTAAACAAGAAAAATTAACACACCTTCAACAAGTATAATACTAAAAACTGAAAACAAAAAAAAGCTAAAACTTACAACAAAAAATGAAGCAAAAATTGGGGAAAAAATCAAAACACCTTCCCTTTAACTTGTTAGAACATTCTACCCCCCCAAACAATCAAAAAACAACTACATGCTACTATACCTTCTAAATATTGAAACTAAAAATATAGTGAAAGAAAAAAACATCTCAAAACCTCTAAATCGACCACAATAACTGACAGCCAACACCATAATCAAAAGTAGCAAAATGGAAGAAATAAAAAACATTGAATAAGGCGGCATATGTACATGATGGCTTCTGACATGTTTTGCGGCAAAAACAAAATATGAAAATACCAAAAAATGTTGTTGTTTAGCAGTGAAATAGAAAGGAATATTTTCGTCGAATTGTTTTAATTGTAGTTTATGCTGCCTGTTATTGCTAATATAATCTTAATGACGAAAATATTATTTATGCAAAAACCTACTTTTACTACCATTTCAAAAATTCCCAATTTCTTTATCAAAAATCCCATTTTACCTCTTTTACATCACTTTTAAAAAGAAATTTTATTTAAATCTTTTCAATTTTTAAAATTTTTGAATTTTTCTACAATTTGTGACTAATTAGGAAAATTCCTAAAATTTTTTTAGAAAAATCCCAAAATTCCTAAAATTGTAAAAAAAACTTTTTTTTAAAGAAAATTATACAAAAATTCTATGTTTAAACAGATTTTTAATGAAGTTTTTTAAATTCCCAAGTTGATTTGACAAAATCTGGGATTATATTATCTTTACGGAACTTTCCTTTTTTTAAGCCTTCAAGCATATTCTTTCGAGTTTCCTTTTCCCCCATTTTTTCCCTAAATTTTCATTAAAAACTAATTACAAATACTGTCAAAATATATTTAGATATTGTATGTTAAAACAAAAACCACCAAAAGAAAAGCAATGGTATTGATTTGATTAAAACCACAAAAATGTGTTTTTTTTTTGCACAAAATAAGGGGAAGTTAAAAAAGGGGGGAAAAAGCAACCAAAACAGGAGTTTAACACAAACACAAATATATGTAAAAGAAAACTAAAAAAAAAAAATTAAACAAAAATAATAGATTGCGTGCTGATGGCTGATAGTAAATTTATGTGCTGTTGCCAGGATTTAGTTGATGTGGCGCTGCTGTTGTTGTTGTTGCTGTTATATTGTAGTTAGTTGTTATTGTTATTGTCTTCCTCGTGATTAATTTGCAACAATTTGTAACATTGTTGTTTTTTTTTTATTCATTTTATACCTTCTCTGTGTCTGTCTGTCTGTAAGACCGTCCTTCCCTCCGTCTAACTGTCTCCTTTACATTTTACTCTCTCTTTCTCCTCGTTGGAGGATTGTATTGAACACAGCTATAGTATATATATTAAAATCCCTATACATGACAAGCTAGCTCGGCCTGCAGTTTCTCAGTTTTTGTGCACATTTTGCCTGGGTTGGCAATAATTTTTGTTGTTTTAAACCAACCATCAGAGGAAGAAGGGATATATTGAGTTCAGTGTTCAGCTTGTAACACATAGTAGTCTATTCAGTTCCAGTTCAGTTCTAGTTCAGTTTTAGTTCAGTTCTAGTTCAGTTCTAGTTCAGTTCTAGTTCAGTTCTAGTTCAGTTCTAGTTCAGTTCTAGTTCAGTTCTAGTTCAGTTCTAGTTCAGTTCTAGTTCAGTTCTAGTTCAGTTCTAGTTCTAGTTCAGTTCTAGTTCAGTTCTAGTTCAGTTCTAGTTCAGTTCTAGTTCAGTTCTAGTTCAGTTCTAGTTCAGTTCTAGTTCAGTTCTAGTTCAGTTCTAGTTCAGTTCTAGTTCTAGTTCAGTTCTAGTTCAGTTCTAGTTCAGTTCTAGTTCAGTTCTAGTTCAGTTCTAGTTCAGTTCTAGTTCAGTTCTAGTTCTAGTTCAGTTCTAGTTCAGTTCTAGTTCAGTTCTAGTTCAGTTCTAGTTCTAGTTCAGTTCTAGTTCAGTTCTAGTTCAGTTCTAGTTCAGTTCTAGTTCAGTTCTAGTTCAGTTCTAGTTCAGTTCTAGTTCAGTTCTAGTTCAGTTCTAGTTCAGTTCTAGTTCAGTTCTAGTTCAGTTCTAGTTCAGTTCTAGTTCAGTTCTAGTTCAGTTCTAGTTCAGTTCTAGTTCAGTTCTAGTTCAGTTCTAGTTCAGTTCTAGTTCAGTTCTAGTTCAGTTCTAGTTCAGTTCTAGTTCAGTTCTAGTTCAGTTCTAGTTCAGTTCTAGTTCAGTTCTAGTTCAGTTCTAGTTCAGTTCTAGTTCAGTTCTAGTTCAGTTCTAGTTCAGTTCTAGTTCAGTTCTAGTTCAGTTCTAGTTCAGTTCTAGTTCAGTTCTAGTTCAGTTCTAGTTCAGTTCTAGTTCAGTTCTAGTTCTAGTTCAGTTCTAGTTCAGTTCTAGTTCAGTTCTAGTTCAGTTCTAGTTCAGTTCTAGTTCAGTTCTAGTTCAGTTCTAGTTCAGTTCTAGTTCAGTTCTAGTTCAGTTCTAGTTCAGTTCTAGTTCAGTTCTAGTTCAGTTCTAGTTCAGTTCTAGTTCAGTTCTAGTTCAGTTCTAGTTCATATTATTTTTTTCCAGAAGTCACGTTAGATTACAAATAGGCCAAATCGGTCAATCAGGATGTAAAAAGAAATAAGTAGTTTTGAATCAAAATGAATGAAAACTGTTTTTCCAATATTAAAAAATTGTCGGTGGGCATATAAAATTCGTTACCACTAAGTTGCGAATTGGTTTCCTTTCTACTAAAATTTGCTGCTGGATCTGTTGCTAACAGAAAGGGAAGGGTGTTTTTTTGTTGGTTATAAATACATCGAATGTAGTTTCTGTTTTTTTTTATATTATTTTCAATTTCTGATGATGATTTTTCCCGTTTTTTTTTTCTCTCTCTCTGTTCTTTCATTTATTTTTGCCATGATGTTGCTGATGCTGATGATGACGATGATTTTTTATTATGGTTCTCTGGGTTTCTGTGTGCGGTAGTAGTATAAAAATAACAAGCCGTATAAACCACAACATGTTGTAATTAACCCGCTTGTCATGTAAATAAATCAAAAAACGAGAGGAGTACAAAAACAACAACAAAATCGGAAAAAAGGTATTAGCAACAACCCACCGTTTTATGGTGGATAATTTTTTTGTTTTATTTCAATAAATACACTCAAATAATTTTAACATTTACTGTTTGTAGTTTATTCAAAAAGTTTTCTGTAAAGTTAAAAATTAATGAAAAATCATTTATTTTTCGAATAAATTAAATTTTTAACATTTTGGGGTGTTGTTAAAAAATTAAACTACACAAAAAAATGTTTTTTGCGTACAGTTATTATTATCAGTTAAATTTTTGTTTCAAATACATAAAATCAAATTGTCATAAAAATAGAAAAAAATTATATTTGTTTAATAAAAATATTAATTTCTTCAAGAACCATATTGAGATGTTTCATAATGGATTGTTTTAAAAGTAAATACCGCGATTATAGAAACTGTAAGTTTTTGTTGACAATTTAAAAAAATGTTTTAAAAAGATCTGTTTTTATCAATAGTTGTAGATGCGGTATAATAATAATGGATAAGATTTTTGTATATAAGTTAAGGTATGAATTCTTTTTTGTTTTATCCCTTATAACTTTAATTTTAACATATTTTACAATTTGTTACAAATTTTGGAATTCGCAGCTATATCGAAAGAAGTGAGAGCTGTTCTACCTCCGATAAAGGCAAATACATCGATGTACATCACAACATTGAAGAGTTATAGCATTTTTGGGATTACGTTTCAGTCATATCGAAAACAGCAAGCCATGATACGTGTTTGAATCCAATATAAATGATGCCAGTACCACAACCGAAGCGAAAGGAGACTATTAACGAAATTTCTATTAGCATACGTAGCGGTTTAACAATTATTAATCCGTATTATACATATTTAATCTTTAACAAATGATCACAATAAAACTAAAATCTAAAGAATCTGTTGTATTTTTTTATGTTAGGGTTTTGGGTAAAAATAAATGAAAAAAACTGTAAAACAACTGAAACAACTGAAAAAATCAGTAAATTTTACTGTTTTTGTAGGTAAAAATTTGTCAGTAAAAACATCTGAAAAAACTTTTGTATTTACATAATTTGTTAGTTAAAAAATCAACATTTAAAAATAACTGAAAAACTCATTTGAAATAAATGAAAAGTTTGTAGTCCGTTTTTTAAATGATATTTTACTTGTTTGAAATGATTTTTCAGTTGAATTTACCTACATAATATATTGAGTGTATGTTTTTTTCGTTTTGTTTCAGTTTGCACAATTTTCCCCACATATTTTAATGGCACTTGGAGTAAATGATGATAAAACATATTGATAGATTTTTATATAAGTATTTATGCAAAAATAACAAAAAAAAAAAAAACATACAATTGACAAGTTTGTAGTTTCAAATTGAGTGAGTGGGTTTTTTTTTTGATTTTCTGCTTGTAGCCAGGATCAAGGTGGGTAGTTTTTGAATTAATCATATAATAGTGTTGGTTTTAAAGGTTTTTTTGCTTTTGATTATCTTTTATTGTATAAAAAAACAGCCAGATAATTTTTATTGGCAATACATAAAAATTGTTCATAAAATTTTAATTTATATGTTTTAGATAAAATCATGAATTTTGCTAAGGTTTTTTGTAAATGCACACCGTCTTGTATGGACTAGAACTACTAACAACTAACCAGTAGACAAGGAACGAGTGTTTAATTATGACAAGCTGCTTCATCATAATCAGCGCATGACACTAGGCAGCCAACAAAAAAAGGAGTCTGTGTAAAAAAAAAGAATATAGACTCATTTCTTTTCTTTTATGTTGTTTTACTTAGTTTTTTTTCCTGTTGCAACAACATTATTTGTATGTTAAATGCCATTACTATGCTGTTGTAGTCTTACTTCATTATTATCATTCTCCTGCCTGTAGTTAAAGTCATCATCATCACCAGCAGCCACAGCTTTAGAACTTTATTTCTACACTTAGCAAATATTCTGGTCATGGCATGCCTTTGACATGAAAATTGTAAAGTGAAGTATTGGAGTGCAATGCAACAACAACAATAACATTAAAAAATGAGCCATTTTTTAGCAGGCAGAAAAAGTTCCAAATAAGTCTATAAAAAGAACTAAATTTACTTACAAAATAAGCAGCAAAGTAATGAGAATTTTTAGAAAATGTTCTTTAACATTTTTTGATCAATTTTTTAATTTTTTTAAATTCCATAAATTCGATTTTTTGACAAATTGCTTTAATCTTTATAATGAGAACTTATTAGAAAACTTCCCTAACATTTTGCGACAAAATTTTTTAAATTCCTAAAAATTTTTGTAAAAATCCCAAGAGTTCCAAAAACCCTTAAAACACATTTTTTAATGAAAATATATAGTTTTTAATACTAAAAGTTAAACTTAATAACTATTTTAACAATTTCAACACATTTATGAAATTCCCAAACAAAGTTTATGAAAATCCCAAAATACCCAATATAAATTTTTATTAAAATTTTAAATTTTTTTGTTAAAAAAATAGTTATACATTTCTGGTATTTATTGTTTAGCTTATTTTTGAAAAAAAAAAAAATGTAAATTGTACAATTCCTAGATAAATTTTGAAAAATCCCAAAATATCTAAAATTATTTTTATGATAATATTTAAATTTTTTTTGGTAAAATATATTTAAAAATATAAAAGATACTTTGAAAAAAAAATATCAAAAAATTTATATATCCCCCAAAAAAAGTTTCTGAAAATCCCAAAATTTCCAATTTTGAACATTTTGGCATTTTTTCCATTTTATTTAGGAATTCATAAAATTATTTTTTATATCCATAAGTAATTAATTTTTAATTAAAAGTAATTATTTTTTAATTAAAAGTTCAAAAATTCTCAAAAATTTCATAAATTCCTAAACAGAATTAAAAAAATCCCCAAAAGTACCAAATGTCTCCTTTTCTTAATTAAATAATAGACCGACTTGAACCATTTTCAAGAGGCTTCGTCCTTAGGCCAAAAGAATGCCAAATTTTATCAAATTATCTTAAAAATTGCGACCTGTAGCGTGCGCACAAGTTTTACATGGACATAGAGACAGACAGACAGACGGACATAGTTTAAGGTGGGTGTAGAACCAATATTTTTGGGTGTTACAAACATCAGCACAAACGCATAATACCCTTCCCACTATAGTGGTATAGGGTATAAAAATTTACAAATTTAGGTGCCTCTGCTAACAAGTAGGGTAGTAGTGTTCTAGTCTGTCAGTCAAGAGGTTGTGGTTTCGAATCCTTTCAAAGACTTCTTTCAAACTAACAAAATTTATATATGTATTTTGTCAATTTAACGTTCAGAACTTTTGGTTGATATGACTTCAATTCAAGTACGCAACAAACTTTATTCTTAACTTCATATTTTAAAGCCTTTAATTTTTATTCTTTACTGCAAGCAAAGAAAAAATCTAGTAATCCTAATGTTAAGAAGTTAAGAAAACCATTACAGATTGCCAATACTTTGGTATTCGTAAAAAGCAAGACCCAAAGACCATAACATAATGTGTTGATCCTGGTTTCAAGTGCTGTTGTGGTTGTAAGCTTCATGTTGAATAGCTTTAATTGAAGTACAAACATTTTTTTGCATCTTATTCTTTTCATCATTATTTTCATAAAAAAAGTGTCTTCTTTTTTTAGTCTTTTTTCCAACTAAGTTTTGCTAGGAGTGGTGGTGGTGGCGGTGCTGATGTTGTAGGAAGTTTATCTTTTCATAATTTGCTGTCATTGTGGCGGTTGTTAGTTGTCTGTTGCTGTTAGTTCAAATTATATTGTACATTTAGTTTATGTTTTTTTTTTTCATCTTCTTCTTTCATATATAAACATATAAAATTAAGTCGGTAAAAGGCAGCTAAATAAATAAATATTACTTTAACTTCAAAACCAGATCATTGGGGAAGTTGCTCACTCTATTTAACCCAATGTAGGCTCAAATTACACTTCATTTTTTTCTCTGTTTTATGAAATCATGTTATAGGGAAAAGTTACTTCAACAGCAAACGAAAAAAAAAAAATGATTATGAACAAGTTCAGGAAGAAACGGATGTTTGAAACTGTACAAAATATTTATGTACTTCTTTTGAAATAAACCAAGTTATAATATATTTACATACATACAAGTAATGCTTTTGTATGCAACCCAACAAACATTTGAAATTTAAAACTTTCAGAAAGTTGAAGGCACCAGTGAGTAATAGTTTAGTATGATTTTAATCAAAAGTTTATCTATAAATTCAAACGATTTTTGAAAGCTTTTATGTGAAAAGAGCTAAAATTTTTTTATAAACAATTGTTTAATTTGAGAAAAGCTTTCTTTAAGATAAAACATTAGTACATGTTGCATAACTTTCCACTATCTATTCGAGAGCAAACCCTTAAGTTTGCTGGGTAAAGCTTTAAGCTTTATGTGTGTATGACAGTGCGCTTGCATTTTTTTTCTTTGTATAAGAAGCCCCATTAAGTTTTATGTTGTTACTCCTTATTTTTACAGCAAAAATATATAATTTATAAGCAAGCTAAAAAAACTTAATCTAGATTTATATTATAGATTAACAAACTGAAACTGACTGGCTGACATGCTTGTACATTCTGGTGTTTGTTGGTGATCTTTTAATAAGACTGATGATCAGTTAAAACAAATGAGTTACAAACAAAACAAAAATAAAAAACTCGTTCATTATAAGTATGTAGTAGAATAATGGTTGGGTAATGGTAATTATATACAAAAAGCATTATTTAAAAGCTTATTATTAAACTTTTATGGAATTCCTTAAAAATTCAATAAAAATTATTCATTTTTTTGGTGATTCCTAGATTTCATTGAAGTTTAGTTATTTGAACTCAAGATTTAGTTAAAAAGTTTTGAGATGTTTTTCAAATGGAAATTTGGCTAAAGGATTTCTGGGACCCAGTATAATAAGAACCATTCTGCTAAGTATTTGGTACAGTAATTCAGTTTGTTGTGACTTTAGATGGAATTTTATTACAATAATTGGAGATTAAGAAGGATTTTTGTAAGAAGGGCCCCATGGGAGTTAAGGCCAAACATGGAGTCTGAAGAGTTTATAGAAGAATTTTTATGTAGAACAAGTTAATTATAACGGCTTCTATCTTAAAACTGATTTGATTTAGGACAAACTTAACAAAATCTTAAATTTTAGTTAAATATTTAACAAAAGTTTTAATTTTAGTTAAAGATTTAACTAAAGCTTTCCATTTAGTTAAAATCTTTCACAAAATCATTGATTTAAGTTCAAAGCTTAAACAAAAGCTTTCAATTTAGTTTAAATTTTTAACAAAAGCTTTCAATTCAGTTTTAAACTTTAACTAAAGCTTTTATATTAGTTAAAAACTTCATCAAAAGCTTTTAAATTATTTTAAAGTTTTAACAAAAGCTTTAAATTTAGTTTAAATCACTTACAAAAGCTTTCAATTTAGTTTAAAGCTTTAACAAAAGCTTTACATTTAGTTTAAAGCTTAATGAAAGCTTTCAATTAATTTTTAAGCTATAACCAAAGCTTTCATATTAGTTGAAACAAAAGCTTTAAATTTAGTTTTAAGCTTTAACTAAAACTTTTAAATTAGTTGAAAGCTTCGACGATAGCTTTTAAATTATAACAAAAGCTTTCAACTTAGTTTAAATCTTTCACAAAAGCTTTAAATTTAGTTTTAAGCTTTAATTAAAGCTTTTAAATTAGTTTAAGATTTAACTCAAGCTTTTAAATTAGTTGAAAGTTCCGACGAAAGCTTTTAAATTAATTTTAAGCTTTAACAAAAGCTTTCAATTTTGTTAAAAGCTTCAGTGAAAAGCTTTCAATTTAGGTAAAAGCTTTAACAAAAGTTTTAATTTAATTTAAAACATTTAAATTAGTTTAAAACTTTAAGAAAAGCTTTGAATTACGTTTATAGCTTTTAGAAAAGTTGTTGAAGTCAAAAATTTTTTTAAATTTGTTGCGAAATTTTTTATCTAAAACTATGTATTTTAAAGAAAATCTCACCCAAATCATTTAAATAAAAGAACATCATAAAAAATCCTTCAGAAATATTACCTGCAATGAAAAGAAAAGTAATTAAATTTATATAAAATTTGAAATTCATATAAAAAAAGTTAAAAATAGTTTTGAGTTTAACACCCTGTAGAGGATTTCTTCTTTTTTTTAACAAAACATATGCAGATGTGAAATTTACACAAAAATTTTGTTGTTATCTTTTTGTAGTAAGAAAAAAACTTAATAAAACCATTTGTATCATCAATGGTTTAAATAAATTTTTGAATAATGTTTGTTATACAAAAAATATGCTATGCGGCAGCATGCAGCTAAAAAACCAATTGATATTTAGCACTGCAGTCATAACCCTGCAGTTCTAATGTAAACTTTCAAATCACACTTCATTTCGATTACAAATAAACAAAATTGCTTCTACTGCAGTTTTCAAGACTACTCTTTAGATTACTGGAGGTTAGTTAAGTGACGACTGACTACCAGCCAATTTACCTTAAGATACTAAACGATGTATAAAATTCGATTCAATCAAGTTAGAACGTCTCCTTTAAAAACTGTTGGGTTACTACACAATAGAAAATCCTACCTAGAGACACATCGTTAGTTATTGACGCCTTAAGCAATTTAACGAACTATAGTGCAACACTTGGTTAAATTTCAATACAATTTGATGATGAATATTATAAAATAAATAAACACAAAAGAAAGAAAAGAATGCAAAACAAAAAGACCTTCAGGCCACAATTTGTCGATCTACCAATGAAAGAAGTGTAGGGAGATTGCAGCAGCTACATATATACATAAGTGGCAAAACAATCTAAGTCAAGTTAGTAAATGAACAATTGAACAGATGTTTTTTTTCTGCACATTTTAAAGTGAGTTTTTTGTGTTTGTACAAAAGTGGAGGAAAAATAATCATGAAGAAAAAACATGGCTAAAAGACAATTTCAATTAACACCATTAACCAAAGATGTTGTTGATTACATATTTAGTTGATGTTGGCCGTTGTCGTTTACTAGTTGTTCGGTTCAGTTTAGTTGGTTTGGTGTTTTTCTTTTGTTGCTGATTTAAACACTTATACTCGTTTAAGGCCAACATCATGTTTTTAACATTATTTTTGAGTTGTTTTTGTTATTATCTGTTTCTTATTTTTTTTATTAAATATCAATGTTGCAACATATACGTTGCACGTATATTGCAATAACAATAGCTGCACTTAAGTTTGAGTGCAGTGTAGATAATATTTACTGTGATTTAAGTAGAATAATTTTTGTAAAATTATTAAAAGCTCTATACAATAAACACAATATAGCTTTTAAATTGCATACTTTGTTCATAGTGGAAAGCTTTTAATTTAGTTCGAAGTTTTTCATAATAGTGATGCACTTAAAGCTTTAAGGTTTGCTTCTCTCTAATATAACCAAGCTTTTTTAAGATTAAAGCTTGCGGAGCAGTTTTATATAGAATTATATTAAAAGCTGTTTCCAAGCTTTTTACTTTAGCTTTATTACATTTTGAAGAAACTATTATTTAAAGCTTTAACAAGAGCTTTTCATTTTGTTTAGGGCTTTAACAAAAGCTTTAATTAAGTTCATAGCTTTAATAAAAACTTTCAATTAAGTAAAGCTTTAACAGAAGCCTTTCACTTAAGTATAGCTTTAACTAAAGTTTAAATTAGTTTAAAGCTTTAATAGAAACTTTAAAATCTGTTTATAAGCTTTCAAACTAGCTTAAAGCTTTAACAAAAGTATTGAATTTAGATTGGGGCTTTAAGAAAAGTTTTCAGTTCAGTTGAAATTTTCAATAAAGTTTGTGAATTAGGGAAAACTTTAACTAAATCCTACGAAATAGTTTAAAGCTTTAACAAAAGCTTTCAAGTTAGTGTAAAACTTTAACAAAATCTTTTAAATTAATTGCAAGTTTAAATAGAAGCCTTAAAGCTTTAACTAAAGCTTTCAAATTAGTTTAAAGCTTTAAGAAAAGTTTTTAAATTCGTTTTAAGCTTTAACAAAAGCTTTCAAATTAGTTTAAAGCTTTCACAAAAACGTTCAAATTAGTTTAAAACTTTAACAAAAGCTTTCAAATTAGTTTAAAGCTTTAACAAAAGCTTAGCTCTTAAGCTCATCAAGCTTTAAGTCGAAATTTAATTAAACAAATCTAATTTATTTTTTTCAACAAATCAAACCACTGTGCTGCTTCTATTCTATTAATGTTATTTTTATTGTTCATAGATTTTATTTTTTCAAATACACCAAAGAACATTTAAAAGTTGTTGGCTTTTTATGTTGTTGTTTTTTTTTTTCAAATGTTGTTTCTTTGTGTATTAAATATTTAACACTCACATGTTACTAAATAAGTTGTATAAATATTTACTTTGAAATTAATTCTGATGAGTTATTTTTTTCTTGGTTTCTTTTTGTTGTTAACACAAATTATTCAACAATAACAAGAAAAACTCTATTTGATGACTTTGTAAAATCAAAAAAAAAACTTTTTTTCTAACAAAAACACACTCTAAACTAAGTTAATGAACCTAAAGTGGAGCAAAATGTAAATGCAAGTGCTTTAAATGGGGAAATTTTCCACAAAAAAAGCCCTCAAAAGGAAAAATAACATAAAAACAAGAACTTAAATTAAATAAAGCCAGAGCATAGATGCATTTTTGTTACAAATCTTTTAAGTCAATCAGACAAATTATGGCAAATTTCATTTTGATAATCATATTCTTGACTTTACTTACAATTTCAACATTTATTTCTTTTTTCTTCAATTTTGCATATGTAGTCTATAAGCTTTTCACCAAAAAAAGCTTAACAAAGCTTTTAGTACTCATAATGCCATTATGGGCAAAACAAAACAATATCAGCTTCAACAAATAGAGAAAAAAGCAAGATTTGTGTTTTTCTTATAAAAGAAATTCAATGAATTTAATGGAAATTTTTCATTTACATAATCGTTGCCGGCATTTACCAGCCAGAGCCAGCTCCAAAGCCAATGAATGAAGTAGAAAAAAAACTACTTCATTCAACTTTAAACCAAAAGCACAAAAAAAAGAAAACTTAGACAGACTTCGTAAAGTGGGCAAAAAAATATCATCCTATTGAAACCAATAAGCGTGTGTAAAAAGAAAGGCAAACAATATTTAATACGAGTTAGATGTTCGATGCTCAGTGCCCAGACACGGCCAACTGAATGTCCTTTTTTTATTGTTTTTGTTGTAAATGTCAGCCTAGACAAAGATTGCTGCTATTAACCCACACACACACATATACTTACACTCTATATGAAAATAGATCCTCAACAGGAAAAAAGAAATAGCTCTTAAATGGAAGCAGTCCAAGTTGAAAAAGATAGAAATGTTATAAAAACAAACACAAAACTTGACCAGGCGGAGTAAAAAAATGTTAAGGAAAAACACTTTAAACTGTTAGTATATGCAGGAAAATAAAGTAAATGTGAGAAAAACTGACTTGATAGTAGATGCTGATGAAAATGCTAAAAAACTGAACTAAAACAGAACTAGAATTGAACTAGAACTGAACTAGAACTGAACTGAACTGGACTAGAACTAAACTAGAACTGAACTAGAACTGAACTAGAACTGAACTAGAACTGAACTAGAACTGAACTAGAACTGAACTAGAACTGAACTAGAACTGAACTAGAACTGAACTAGAACTGAACTAGAACTGAACTAGAACTGAACTAGAACTGAACTAGAACTGAACTA
This sequence comes from Lucilia sericata, assembly GCF_015586225.1. NCBI lineage: Eukaryota > Metazoa > Arthropoda > Insecta > Diptera > Calliphoridae > Lucilia > Lucilia sericata. The sequence goes on from NW_023994777.1 coordinate 165,794, forward strand.
GAACTGAACTAGAACTGAACTAGAACTGAACTAGAACTGAACTAGAACTGAACTAGAACTGAACTAGAACTGAACTAGAACTGAACTAGAACTAGAACTGAACTAGAACTGAACTAGAACTGAACTAGAACTGAACTAGAACTAGAACTGAACTAGAACTGAACTAGAACAGAACTAGAACTGAACTAGAACTGAAACTAGAACTGAACTAGAACTGAACTAGAACTGAACTAGAACTGAACTAGAACTGAACTAGAACTGAACTAGAACTGAACTAGAACTGAACTAGAACTAGAACTGAACTAGAACTAGAACTGAACTAGAACTGAACTAGAACTGAACTAGAACTGAACTAGAACTGAACTAGAACTGAACTAGAACTGAACTAGAACTGAACTAGAACTGAACTAGAACTGAACTAGAACTGAACTAGAACTGAACTAGAACTGAACTAGAACTGAACTAGAACTGAACTAGAACTGAACTAGAACTGATCTAGAACTGAACTAGAACTGAACTAGAACTGAACTAGAACTGAACTAGAACTGAACTAGAACTGAACTAAAACTGAACTAGAACTGAACTAGAACTGAACTAGAACTGAACTAGAACTGAACTAGAACTGAACTAGAACTGAACTAGAACTGAACTAGAACTGAACTAGAACTGAACTAGAACTGAACTAGAACTGAACTAGAACTGAACTAGAACTGAACTAGAACTGAACTAGAACTGAACTAGAACTGAACTAGAACTGAACTAGAACTGAACTAGAACTGAACTAGAACTGAACTGGAACTGAACTAGAACTGAACTAGAACTGAACTAGAACTGAACTAGAACTGAACTAGAACTGAACTAGAGCTGAACTAGAACTGAACTAGAACTGAACTAGAACTGAACTAGAACTGAACTAGAACTGAACTAGAACTGAACTAGAACTGAACTAGAACTGAACTAGAACTGAACTAGAACTGAACTAGAACTGAACTAGAACTGAACTAGAACTGAACTAGAACTGAACTAGAACTGAACTAGAACTGAACTAGAACTGAACTAGAACTGAACTAGAACTGAACTAGAACTGAACTAGAACTGAACTAGAACTGAACTAGAACTGAACTAGAACTGAACTAGAACTGAACTAGAACTAGAACTGACTAGAACTGAACTAGAACTGAACTAGAACTGAACTAGAACTGAACTAGAACTGAACTAGAACTGAACTAGAACTGATCTAGAACTGAACTAGAACTGAACTAGAACTGAACTAGAACTGAACTAGAACTGAACTAGAACTGAACTAGAACTGAACTAGAACTGAACTAGAACTGAACTAGAACTGAACTAGAACTGAACTAGAACTGAACTAGAACTGAACTAGAACTGAACTAGAACTGAACTAGAACTGAACTAGAACTGAACTAGAACTGAACTAGAACTGAACTAGAACTGAACTAGAACTGAACTAGAACTGAACTAGAACTGAACTAGAACTGAACTAGAACTGAACTAGAACTAGAACTGAATTAGAACTGAACTAGAACTGAACTAGAACTAAACTAGAACTGAACTAGAACTGAACTAAAACTGAACTAGAACTGAAATAGAACTGAACTAGAACTGAACTAGAACTAAACTAGAACTAAACTGGAACTGAACCTGAACTTAACTAGAACCGAACTAGAACTGAACTAAAATTCAACTAGAACTAAACATGAACTGAACTAGACCTGAAAAATGTTGATAAACATTCAAGCAACATGTTGCTTGAAAAAGACGCTAGCTTTTGTTTGAAAAACTTTTTACAAATGCATTAATCTTAATTAATTTTTATTTTAATGACTAACTTTTAGTTTAATTTTTCCGCAACATGTTGCTAGGAACATAACTGTATTAATAAAATTGAATTTGTACATTTGTTACCAAAAATTTATGATTAAAATTGATTAAGTTTTCCAAATGAATTTCTCTTTCAATAAAATTTTTTGACATTTTAAGTAAAATTCTCTGTAGCCTTTACTACCTTTTGTGAATAATTAGTTAAATTACAAAAAAAAAGTTACAAAAACTTAAATGTCTAGACACAAGTAATTTTGCCAAATAAAAAAGCCTGCAAAAAAACCAAATTTAGGCTTTTAATATATGAAAATGTTGTTGTATACAAATATGGCACATATTAATGTATGACTTTTTAATATTCAGACACATAATGGCACAATGAGCAAGAGTAAAAAAAAATAATGAAAAAAGCAAGAAGCAGTAGAATATATAAAAAAAAGTTAATGGAATTTTCTTTTAAAAAGTTTTCAAACAAAACATATAGAGATTGAAAGGAGAAATAAATATACAGGGTTATAAAAAGAAATTTATACTAATAAAACTTTGGAACTAATACATATGTATGTATGTATGTATGTATGTATGTATATACAACATGGTAATTGGAAAAAGTAATTTGTAATTTTTTTTATATATTTGGCCTTTATGCAAGTAAAATTTTCTATGTATTACATAATGCTGTCAATATGTAGTTGACTTCAAAAATAAATATATTAAAGACTTTTTGATTTTTCTGTTACTGTTTAGCTCTTCCCTTCCTATAGGGTTTTTATTTTGGCAATTTGTTAGAATTTTTTTTTTCTTAACAAAAATGATTAATGATTGGCTTCAGGCCTTGTAGTCTAGTTCTATTTGCTATTTTCTTTTTTTAAGTTTATTTATCCTTTTTTTATTTAGGAATTGGTTAATGTAATTTTCTGTTGCTGTTTTTGTGTCTCTTTTTCAATGGTTTAAAAATTTCATTTCATTTTTCATAGAAAAAGCTGAAATGTAATGAATGTTTTACAACAGCCTTTATTAAGAATATATTGGTTGACTGTCTACTGGCTGCAATAGGTCATTATATTGACTTGATGCTAATGAAATCCAATCTTAAAATTTTTCTAAAATATTTTCATTTGAACAATATTTCAGTTCGTTGCTGGAAATAAAATTGCCATTAAACAAATTTGTCAATGTTTTTTTTTTTTCTTTATTTTGTTTCTAATACAATTTTAAAATATTTTTTCTTCTTTACTCTTTAATATGCCTTAATTAATGCTAAGAATCCTTTTTAATCACAAATGCTATTTTTCATGTTTCTTGGAATATTTTAAAAATGTTTATTTTTTGGGGCAGAGGGTTTAAAGTTATTTTTGTTTGGCCTAAAAGATAATTTGTAATAAATTGCTTTTTCCATTTAATTACTCGACATCAAAAACAATAATTTTTTCTTTTTTTAACAAATTTTCAAGTATAAACACAAAAAGTATGAACAAAAAATTTTAATGTAATATAAAATCAAGATTCGAGGTTAATTTGAAATTAACTTACAATATAATGAGGCTGCTGATGTTTAAAACACCGAGAGTAACATTTATGACTTTATAAGCAAATAATTAATAATAAAATAAAGCATACTTTAAGGCGTTTTAGTAACTCTCCTCCATTTACTTTTTTAATGTGGCTTATAGCTCATTAAAATCTCTATATTCTTGATTACTTTGTTTTAGCTTATACTATAACTACAATTTATCAAAATCCCAAAAAAATTGCCATTTTAGTTTTTTCCAGCATATTCCCAGAATTATTTACTTAACATTGCATAATATATCCAAAAAGCAGCATACTTTAAGGCAGTTTTTAAACTCAATTTCAAACATTTCTTCCTCATATTCCTTTTTATACACCCATAATTTTTACATTTAACATTAAAAGTCTTCTTTTAGGCTTTTAGCCTAAAAAAATTCTCAAAATTTAATTTAATTATTTTTGCTAAAAAAGAAAAACAAAATATTCTTTGTTAGATAGAAAGATAGAAAATCAAGTCAACAATCAATAAATATAGCCTCAGCAAATAAGGGATAATTGGGCGACATAAATTGAAAATAAAAAATTATGCAAATAAATTATGTGTAAAAACGAGTATCTAGAAAAAATTATTTTAATATTAGAAATGATGTGAACGATACAAGCTTTCTACAGAAAAGTTAGCTTTTCAATATAAAATAAATATTATTTTAGTATTTTATTTAGAAAATAGAAATTGAGTTAAAAGTTCTGACTTTATGTTTAAGGAAAAAAATAAAACATTATTATACATAAAGGGTAATTTAACTTTAAAGATCTAAATAATGGGTAGAAAAAGGTTTAGAGCGCCTAAAAGTATGCTGTAAAAAAAGAATTCAATTAGAACAAAACTAGAGCTGAACTAGTTTTCAATTAGAAGAAAACTAGATCTGAACTAGAATAGAACTAGAACAGAAATAGAACAGGACTTGAACAGAACTAGAACAGAACTAGAACAGAACTAGAACAGAACTAGAACAGAACTAGAACAGAACTAGAACAGAACTAGAACTGAACTAGAACTGAACTAGAACTGAACTAGAACTGAACTAGAACTGAACTAGAACTGAACTAGAACTGAACTAGAACTGAACTAGAACTGAACTAGAACTGAACTAGAACTGAACTAGAACTGAACTAGATCTGAACTAGAATTGAACTAGAACTGAACTAGAACTAACTATAACTGAACTAGAACTGAACTAGAACTGAACTACTGAACTAGAACTGAACTAGAACTGAACTAGAACTGAACTAGAACTGAACTAGAACTGAACTAGAACTGAACTAGAACTGAACTAGAACTGAACTAGAACTGAACTAGAACTGAACTAGAACTGAACTGAACTAGAACTGAACTTTTATACAATTTTATAAACTTACCCAACTTTAAAAAAAAAAACAATTATTTTTCAAATAAATGGAGTAACGTAGCTAATTCTTTTTCAAAAGCCAATAGAATTTTTAAATTTAACGCCTGCACTTTGTAGCTAATATAAAATAAAAATCACTTTAAATATCTTTAAGTCATGTCTTATGACTTACAATATCCACAATTTTAAATAAACTGTAACGAAAATAAATTTCAAAATTTTTTTTAAATAAAATAAAATGGAATTTTGTCTTCTTTATCTACACCCCCCTATAAAAAGAACTCAAATACGAAAATAAATAAATATCTGCAACAAATGTTAAAACATTTTTGGTTGCTTGCTTTTTTGTATAGATGTTGCCTGTTGCTAAATGTTAAACAATTTATCAATATTGCCAACCCTTTTTGATGAGATACATTTTCTTTCAAAAGGCAAAGAATAATAAAATGTGTGAGTGTGTGTTCGTGTGCAAAATGTATCTGTAAGAAAAACCATCAATGTAAATGACTGTCAGTCAGTCAAAAGGAATGAAATAACAGCAACAACAACATTCAGAACATAAAATAAAAATTCTTTTTTATGCATTACATCACTTTTCATTATGGTTGATAATTTGTTATACAAAGTATGTAACATCGTCGTCGTCGTTGTGTAGTCAAATGAAGAACAAACAGTAATAACATCCTTCTCATCAGGAACATCATCCTCTTGCTCATCATCATCATCTTCAATATAAAGAAATATACTACCAGGCAATAATTCTCACCAAAATAAAAAAAACACACAGAAATAACATTAAATATTTCTTTCAGTGTGTGTGTTTGTGAATGTGTTCAAACCATTAAATTTTACACAAGTGTATCGAAGTTAAATTATTTAAATTCTTGTAGATTTTTTTCATTTAACCCTTTTTTACTTCATTTCGGTTGTTTTACAATTTTTATTTTTTGGTTTCTGGAATGTTGTATGTTTGTTGTTGTTGTTGGTGTTGCTACTGTTACTGCTGCTAGTCTTGTTTTATTTGGTTTTCAATTTAAAAAGAAATTCATCATTGTTTGTCTATATTAGAATTTTGTCTTGTCTCGTCTCGATTGTTGGATACTTTTTCTATTGAGGTGGGGATTTCAGTTGCCAAATAGAACAACAAACATTAAATGATGTCCTCTTTATATGTTAGACAAAAAATGTGTGTTTAACAAATTGTTATTTGTTTAAATTTTAACATAAAAATAAATTGAAAGTCAAAACTTTTTTCTCACATGCTGGTGAGTGCAAGTAGTTTGAAAATTTTATTTTTAGTTTTCAAAATTGATTCGTTGGACCATAAAACTTATTTAAGCATTTAAGGGACAATTAGTACCTAAGTACTATAAAAAACGCTTCTTAAATGTAGTTGTGTAAGGACTAGTTCAGTTCTAGTTCGGTTCTAGTTCAGTTCTAGTTCAGTTCTAGTTCAGTTCTAGTTCAGTTCTAGTTCAGTTCTAGTTCAGTTCTAGTTCAGTTCAAGTTCAGTTCATGTTCAGTTTTAGTTCAGTTCTAGTTCAGTTCTAGTTCAGTTCTAGTTCAGTTCTAGTTCAGTTCTAGTTCAGTTCTAGTTCAGTTCTAGTTCAGTTCTAGTTCAGTTCTAGTTCAGTTCTAGTTCAGTTCTAGTTCAGTTCTAGTTCAATTCTAGTTCAGTTCTAGTTCAGTTCTAGTTCAGTTCTTGTTCATTTCTCTTTTTAAAACTGAAGTAGAAGTTCGGTTGGTTGAAGAACCTTCACAATAAAATTATTTAAACTTTATTGATCAAAAAATTTTTTTTTCAATATGCAATTAAAAAAAATTACTTTTCCTTCTCCCTTTCTTTTCAATTAATATTCATTGAACTAAAAAGCAAAATTGCTAATGAAGTCACAATGACAATTTCATTTAAAGAAATTTTATTTTAAATAAAAATGCCAACAGACATTATTGAATTTATTTCTAAAGGAGTTGGAACACAATTTCCTTTTGCTCAAACAATTTTTTTTTTACCCAAAACAGACTTTTCATCTACACATACATAAACCTTTACTGGCTTTAACATATCAAACAAATTTTAACAAACATTTTTTTTCTATTTCTTTGCATTTTTTCTTAAGGATTTTTATAAATTAGTTTTAGCTGTAAAAGATTTTTGTCAATATTCTATCTATTTTCCAATAAGTTTTCTGTTTTTTTTTTTTTTTTTTCGTTTTAATCTTAAGTTGGTAAAAGTAAAGAGACGAAGAAGGAAAAAAACCAACATGTCGTAGAGATTCTTTGAATTTTTGATTTTAGCTCCTTGGGGATATGTAGTGACTTTGTCAGGAGTAGTAGTGGAGTGGAGATGTTGGAGAAGGGGATTTGTATGAAGTGTTTCTGGTCATGTTGACAGTTTTTTAATAAAACTTTTTTGTTTTTTATATGTATGTATAAGGATTTTTAAAAAAGAGTGTGCTGGATTTTCTTATAGTAGAAGTAGACAGCTATACTTTTTTTAATATTTTTTTTTTTTACTTTTTTTAATATGTATATGTAAGTATATTATATGGAGTGAAGGGGGTTTATTTGTGTAAAAAGGTTTTTCTTTTATTTGATTTCCAGGAATTGCCAATGAAATAATAATAAAGAAAAATATGTTTAACATTAAAACAGGTTGATTTTTTTCTTTTATGTTAGCTCACCTTCTTTTGAAAAGTATTTCTTTTGGGTTTCTTTTTTTATATAAATAAAATTAACAATATTTAAGTTAAATTTTAGACCCTAAATAAGGTCAAGTTTTAGATCTATCGAAATAGGTTTATTTGCCTTAAACAATACACAAATACTGTCTCTAGAGTGTGTTTTATTATTGTTTTAGTGGAAATCTTTAAAAAACAAAGTCTAGGGAAAAAAGTACAAGGTCATAGCTTTATTATATACATATACATTTATTAACAAATACAACATCAAAAAGATGTATGGAAAACTTTAGTTAATATTTAACCTTAGCCGCCCATAACTGGCTTACAAACGAATTACATATGAACATGTTATTGACCCGATCTCCCACAGAACAGAATAGAATGGATTTTAATCCAGATTAAACTTCAGAATATAGTCTAAACTATAGGTCAAACCTTAGCCGCCTATATAAGCTCCCGTTTAGACAACATTCATAACTGGCTTACAAAAGAATAGCATATGAACATGTTATTGTCCCGATCTCCATATAACCCCTCTCACAGAACAGAATAGAATGGACTTTAATCCAGATTAAACCTCAGAATATATATTCCGAAAATCTTGATTGTTCATAATAACACCGATATATAATAATACATCATGAAATGATCAAACATCTCTCTTGGAATATTCTCGAATATTTTGAAAACTGAGAGTAGATAAGACAATAACAAAGATTCAGCATAACTGTGTCTAACACTCTTGCTTGTTTATATTACATTTAAAAACCAGCTTTTAGAATATTCTCGAATGGAAGAAATACTAACAAAGTCTTGAAATATTCGCGAAAAATATTATTTGGAAAGTTAGTAATTTTAAAATTTTTGCATGTGATAAAAACTATAAAGCAAAAATCATATTTTTATTGTAATTTTAATTCACTAAAGTTCATTGGAAAGTTCTTTTAAATACCTTTCATTTGATATTTGGTATAAACTATGATATTGCATATGAATATGAAAATCCTTAACACCTAAAACGCCCCTGTGATTTCGAATTTTTATTTAAACAGCAACAATTTAAATCCTTTTTTTTCACAACAACAACAACCTTCATTAAAAACACATACAAGTTTCCTTTAAAACCGTGAGTAGTTAGGTAGGCGTGATTACATATTTTGTATAAATCTGTAAATTAAATCACATGTTTTTTTTTTCTGTTAAATAAATAATAAACACAAACAAAAGAAAAAAAATTTATATGATTTTTGTCACTTGAGTTCGTTGTTACTGCCACCGCTGCTTGCCACAGCAGATGTTGTTGTTGTCGTTGTTCATTTAACACTTAACCGCCAAGACTGTCGTCTTTATCTTTAACATCCCTGTTGCTGTTATTGTCGTCATCGTCGTCAACGTCGTCGTCAGTCAGTCAGTGTCATCATCATGAGTGGAAAACCTCAACCAAGACAATTGCACATGGTTTATTTGGTTTATTGTACAATATTTCGGTTTTTTGTGGTTTTTTTCGTATTACAAAACAGGGCAGATTTCAAGTGCTCTTTTTCTTTTTTTTTTTTTTTGTTTAAATGTTGTTGTTGTTGTTCTTGTTGTGTTGTCGTCGTCTTCATCAACACAGTCAGCCCACCACACGCTCTTGTAAATTTGTAAAAATCTATGGAAAAACTTACAAGTAATGCATTTATATCTGCTTCATGTTGCATGTATAAAACCCTGCAGTGCAGGATTTGTTACAGAATACTTAGATAAAAATTTCATTTCACTTTAATTATAAATAGATTTTTGATTCCTCAATAGATTACTTGTGGTGGATGAAGTGACTACTTGCTAAGGTACAGTAGAGAAAAAAGTGTTTTTCGTAGTAACATTGATGTGATACCTTATTTAGATAAATATCTCATTTCACTTCAATAACAAATAGGTCATTGATTCTGCAATTGATTACTTGTGGTGGGTTAAGTAACTACTGCCTAAGGTACAGTAGAGAGAAAAAAGTGTCATTCCCAGAAGACGTAAAATGATAATTGACCTCTCTTTACATTACATATGAAAACTAAATCCATTGGCTATCTGCTAGATTACTTAGGGATACTAAAAGGACTATTGGCTACTCGCTAGATTACTTTGGTACAATTAAGTAATGCATGATTTTCATTATTAAGAATCAAACATAGATAGTATATGTCATATAAAACCATATAGTTTGAAACATGTCTGCCTTAAAAAGGATACTTTGCGTCCCTGTAAAACTGCTGCTAGATTACTTAAAGATACTAAAAGGACTATTGGCTACCCGTTAGATTACTTTGGAACAATTAAGTTAAGAATGATTTTCGTTATTAAGAATCAAACATAGAAAGCAAAAGTCATATGAAAACTTAAAGTTTGGAAAAATTTCTGCCTTAATAAGGATACATTGGCTCCCTGTAAAACTACTGAGGCGTATGCATGTTGCACAGCTTCTTCATGTATGTATTTTTCTTTTGTGGTTAATGTTTTAAATCATCCAATAGCAACAACAACAAACATATTAAAAATGTGTGGCCCTGTTATAGTAGTTCCCAGTTTTTAACCCTATTCTTCCTGCTCAAGTAAAACAAAATTTGTTTATTTTTTTTCTTCAAGTGTTTTTTCCTGTTTTTATTGCTGCTGAATTTAAAAAGGAAAATATTTCTTAAGATTCTCTATATATCATATCTGTAGCAAGCTGTTCCATATGTGTAGCTTAAAATATACTCGTGCCATGTCAAGACAAAAAAATTTTTAAACAAAAATATTTTTGGTAATTAACCTTCTACTGTTTTTTTTTTCGTCAGCTCAATATCCTCAGCTCAGCTGACAAATATTTCAGGATAAACTCATGTTAAATATTTTAGGTATTATGAGGGAGACTGACAGTATTATGTGAGTTTGAGAGGATGTTATTAAGATATTAAAATTAAAAATTATGACAAAATACATATGTTTAACATCAATATTGCATTATAAGGATATTAAATTTCTATGCACGAGTTGTGAGGGGAATTTCGGTTAATGTTCTGATATTGAGAATGTGGCAAATTATGACACGTTTGATTTAAAAATAAGTGTAGGGAGTAGGTTTTCATAACGTATGCGCATGTCCGTCTGTCTATATATTCCTTAAAATCAATATCTTGAAGGATCTAAACATCTCAGTCATGTGTACCAAAATTTGGTCATTGAAACTTAGTTAAAACAACTGAAAAATGGATATGGTATGATTATTAACCCTGGACTACAAAGATTTGTTTAGATATTTTTAATATAACTCGCTTAATATTAAAACTAAATAAATTTTCATTGTCTTACCCGATAGTTTGTCAAATTATACAGAATCGAAATAAAATATATTACCTGCAAGAGAGAACAATTAAAAAATTAGTAAATATTTTATTAGATTTTAAAATAAATATGTAAAAAATATAATTGTGAATTTTCGAGCCAATTTTCTTTAAGAATATTCGAGTTCAAAACATTCGAGAATATTCCAAGAGTTTTTTTTTGTTTGTTCCCATCAGTTTTAAAAACATTCGAGAATATTCCAAGAGTTAGTTTAAATTTTTATTAAAAACTTTTCAGAAAATGTTCACCTTTATTATTCCAAGAGTTTATTTTTTATTCTATTCATATTTCAAAACATTCGGGAATATTCCTAGAGTTATTTAATTTTTTTTTAAAACGAACATAAACCAGTAAAAATTGGTTTAATATATTGGCTGAATTCTTTATGAACTTGACTTAATTCTGAACATAAGAATTGTTTTCAGATTTTATATTCCAGTTCAGAACATTCGAGAATATTCCAAGAGTTTGTTTTGTTCGTTATCATCAGTCTTAACAACACTCGAGAATATTCCAAAAATTGTAGAACTTTTCAGAAAATTTTTATCGTTATTATTCCAAGAGTTTATTTTTTCTATTCATATTTCAAAACATTCGGGAATATTCCAAGAATTATTTTCCTTTTTTAAAACGAACATAAGCCACTAAAAGATGGCTTTCAATATTGATTTATTTTTGAATTTTTTTACTTTTTACAAATTTACTTGACTTTATGCTGAAGAAATGTGACTTTTATAGATCGAGAATTAAAAAGAGAGCAATTTATATGGGAATTGTTTTTTTTCGAGAATATTCCAATAGTTTGTTTTTATTTCTCCATGAGGACTAAAAACTTTTGAGAATATTCCAAAAGTTGGTTTAAGAATTTTTTAGACAAATTTCTTCGCGAATATTTCAAGAGTTTATAGAATATAGAATATTCCAAGAGCCATAGCAAAGCAATGAATCTTAATCATAGCAAAAGGTCATTCTTTCTATGTATTGGAAACAATTAATAATAATAATAAAAATTCGCGAATATTCTAAGAGTTGGTTTTGCTCTTACGCCATATTTTCGAGAATATTCCAAGAGCCATATCAAAGCAATGAATCTTAATCATAGCAATAGGTCATTCTTTCTATGTATTGGAAACAATTAAAGCTAAAGTCTTTAAACTCACTATGAGTAACTTTGTTCTTCGTTTGAATAATCAGGATGAAAATAGAAGACCTACCAATGGTGGGCGTGGCACCTCCCATGCAAAGTAAATACTAGAATTTAAATATCTTGGAATTTAGAAAAGCTAGAGCCTTTAAACTTATTATAAGTAATTTTATTATACATAGAAATATTTTGAACAAAAACAAATGGGCAGTGCCACTCCCCCAGCCAAAATTGCTTATGTTATACTGAAACTTTTATTAAAGTTTTATTTAAGGCAAAATGCTATTTTGTTATTTAACAAAGTTTGAAAGACCTATTTTATGTTAGATTTTTTTTTGTTATAAAAATAATCTAAAAATTCTATGGAAATATATATTCTTTATATTACTATGTTATTATCCTTTTTATTTGATTAATAAACATTTAAACATCTATACAATTTTTGGCCCATTTTTTGCTGTTTTTTGTAGTCTATTAATATGTAGAATACTTTGAATAGTTTTCATAGAAATTTTGTTTTTTGCCAACAAAATATTATTATTTTAGGTTTTTTTGTGGACTTTTGCGTTTTATGTTAAAAGAATTTACTTCATTTGCTTTTGTCGTTATTTGACAGCCTCAAGGTTAAAATAAAAATTTTTGGTTAGAATAGAGTAGAAAGCATAAATGAATGAATAACTGACTGACGGACTGGATGGTTGGTTGGGAACTTTGTGCCAACGTCTGCAATTTGTGATAAGGACAACGACAACAAAAAAACATTGCGTATTTTTTTCTAGCCTAAAAGATTAAAGATCCTGGCTGGCTGGTTGTTCACACAAAGACATGAGTGTGTGTGTATGTTTGAAAGGAGCCAAAAGTGGGTAGATTTAGGTCCTTTATTAAAATATCATACAATAGAAAAGAAATAAAACTGCCCTGCAAAAAGTATGGTTTGTAGTGATTTTCTTTTTTTATCCAAAAAAGAAAGAAAATAAACACCATATTCTCATGTTGGTTTTTGTTATCCTAACACATACTTCAACTTTAAATGTAAAAATTGTGTATGTTATTTTAATACATATAAAATTATAAAATAAAATAAATATTTTGAAATTTGTCACTTTGATGTAGTGGTGGTAACACCAACCAACTGAGGAAATAAATAAAAAAGGGGTTTAACTTATTTATTTGGTCAAACTTTTACAGAAGCTTCCCCACACCCATATAATAATGGATATTATCTAAATATTTGAAATATTTCATTTAAAAATTTAAAGTAATGAAACAACATGAGTGAGTGAGTGAGTGACACATCTATCTAAATAACAAACACTCCTTTTAATTAAATATCTAACAGAATAATTTTTCACACACAAACCAACAATATTTATTTATTTATTTTATTCCCCAACATGTGTTAATCATCTTAACAAATATAAATAATATTTATTTGAAATATTTAAATTGTTTAAACATACAAAAAATATGTTTGTCTGTTTATTCCCTTTATTTCAAAACTGTGAGAAATGTTTAAAACCCTTAAATATCATGTTTGTAAATTTTATAAAACAATATTTATTTATTTTAAATTTAAACTAAAACATTTCCCACATTTTTCTTACCCTCCCTTTTATTGTCCCCAAAAATATTCTTTTGTAATTTTTTTTTTCGACTTCTTTACTTAAATAATAACTTTTTTCTTTTCTTTTGCTATAAACTGTTTTTATTAGAAAATTGAAATTTGTGGTCATTTGGTTTGTTAGTAAAGAAAGTTGTAGTTATTTTCCCCCTTACTGTAATAAGTGATTGAGGGCATCCTGCAGTTTTTGTCTGGAATTATGTTTTCTGGTTCAGGTTTTTGCTTTTGACATGTTTTTAATTTTGTAGCCCCAAAAATTTGACGTTTTTCTGCCACAATTGTTGCTTCATTTTCAATATTAATAATTTTAATACTAAGAAGCATATTTTGAGGCTTAGTAATACCTTAAGTGTGTTTTAATGCCCGGCAGGATGGCAAGGATTTAGTTCTTACTACAGCTGAACAAGAACTAAACCAGAAATGAACTATAACAGAACTGAACTAGAATAGAACTAGAACAGAACTAGAACAGAACTGAACTAGAATAGAACTAGAAAAGAACTAGATCAGAACTAGAACAGAACTAGAACAGAACTACAAACTAGAACTGAATAGAACAGAACTAGAACAGAACTAGAACAGAACTAGAACAGAACTAGAACAGAACTAGAACAGAACTAGAACAGAACTAGAACAGAACTAGAACAGAACTAGAACAGAACTAGAACAGAACTAGAACAGAACTAGAACAGAACTAGAACTGAACTAGAACTGAACTAGAACTGAAATAGAACTGAACTAGAACTGAACTAGAACTGAACTAGAACTGAACTAGAACTGAACTAGAACTGAACTAGAACTGAACTAGAACTGAACTAGAACTGTACTAGAACTGAACTAGAACTGAACTAGAACTGAACTAGAACTGAACTAGAACTGAACTAGAACCGATCTAGAACCGAACTAGAACTAAACTAGAACCGAACTAGAACTGATCTAGAATTGATCTAGAATTGAACTAGAATAGAACTAGAACAGAACTAGAACAGAACTGGAACAGAACTAGAACAGAACCGAACTAGAACTGAACTAGAACTGAACTAGAACAGAACTAGAACAGAACTAGAACAGAACTAGAACTAGAACAGAACTAGAACAGAACTAGAACTGAACTAGAACTGAACTAAAACTGAGCTAGAACTGAACTAGAACAGAACTAGAACAGAACTAGAACAGAACTAGAACAGAACTAGAACAGAACTAGAACAGAACTAGAACAGAACTAGAACAGAACTAGAACAGAACTAGAACAGAACTAGAACAGAACAGAACTAGAACAGAACTAGAACAGAACTAGAACAGAACTAGAACAGAACTAGAACAGAACTAGAACTAGAACAGAACTAGAACAGAACTAGAACAGAACTAGAACAGAACTAGAACAGAACTAGAACAGAACTAGAACAGAACTAGAACAGAACTAGAACAGAACTAGAAGAGAACTAGAACAGAACTAGAACAGAACTAGAACAGAACTAGAACAGAACTAGAACAGAACTAGAACAGAACTAGAAGAGAACTAGAACAGAACTAGAACAGAACTAGAACAGAACTAGACAGAACTAGAACAGAACTAGAACAGAACTAGAACAGAACTAGAACTAGAACTAGAAACAGAACTAGAACCGAACTAGAACCGAACTTGAACAGAACTAGAACAGAACTAGAACATAACTTGAACAGAACTTGAACAGAACTGGAACAAACTGGAACAGAACTAGAACTGACAAAGAATTCGAAAAGAATATAAAAATTCCCAGTTTAAATCCAATTTCACTAAAAAATTTAATTTAAACTAAAATTTAAATTTTCACTAAAAACTCAAATTTTCGCTATAAAATTAAATTTTCACTAAAAATTCAAATTTTCACTAAAAATTCAAATTTTTACTAAAAATTCAAATTTTCACTAAAATTCAAATTTTCACTAAAAATTCAAATTTTTACTAAAAATTCAAATTTTCACTAAAAATTCAAATTTTCACTAAAAATTAAAATTTTCACTAAAAATTTAAATTTTCATTAAAAATTCAAATTTTCACTAAAAATTCTAATTTTTAGTAAAATTTCCATTAAATAGTCAAATTTTCACTAAAAATTTAAATTTTGTAATTTATTTGGAATTTCGAAAAGTAATTTTTAATTTGTATTAAAATCTCTAAAACTGTTGGGTTTTAGTTTGTTAGCCCCATGTTGTGTTAGTGTGACCGGGTGTATTTATGTGTGTATTTTGTGCTTTGAAAAGGAAAATATGAAAATTACCACTTGAAAAATATTTTATTAATTAAAATAACAATAAGTTAAGGGAAAAATAATGGAAAAAATGTTAAGTGCTAATTGAAAAAAAAAAACGAAAAATATATTTCAGTTTCATTTAAATTAAAGAGGTTGAGGTCAAAAGCTAAAGGGCTTTAAAGAGTTCAAATATTCAAGTGGCTTTAAAATAGAGTGTTATATGTTAAAGATAAATTGCTGTAAATGAAAGTAATATAAGATATTTTTTGTAAAATTAAACTTCAAAAACGCTGTGTTGTAAAGATAGGAGCTCTGTAGTAGATTCAAAATATGGCAACGATTTGAGTTATATTAAGAATTTTATATTAAAGAATAAAGTTTTTGGAAATA
This sequence comes from Lucilia sericata, assembly GCF_015586225.1. Classification (NCBI taxonomy): domain Eukaryota; kingdom Metazoa; phylum Arthropoda; class Insecta; order Diptera; family Calliphoridae; genus Lucilia; species Lucilia sericata. Next base: position 181,990 of record NW_023994777.1, read on the forward strand.
CTAATTTGAACATTTGTCAGAAGTATAAAGGATGTGTTGATAGCCGGACTTTTTGACAGCTTCTGTCCAACTCTTGTTAGTAATAACGTTTCGATATCTTTATAAATTATAAGGGCGCCTATAATTATAATGTACACATTTGTTTTGTTCAACAATATCTTTCAAAACGTAAATTATATATTAGTTCTAATAACATGTACAATTTTTTTTTTGGAAAATCTTTAGCAAACTCTTATATTAAAACAAAATCCACCCTTAAAGTTGGCAAAATTATGACAAAAATCCAAAAAACTGCTAAAAAGAACAGCAACCCACCCTCAAAGCTAAAAACAAAACAAAAAACGAGGCTTAACATAATTTAATAGACTTAGCAAACAACTAACAATACTAAAGACAATAAAATAAAATTACGAAATTATTTCCTTGTTTCCTCCCCTATAACTACCATTCGAGTACTCGAGTTGAAAAATCCTTGGTTCATATGTCTACTTTTATTTTTTGCAACCACTAACAAAATGTATGAATTCATTATGGTATACAACAACAACATATACAATATATGTTTTAATGCTTGACATTGTTAAATAATATTTAATAAAATATTTTATTTTATTTTTATATTTCTCTTCTTATTTTTTCGAGCAGCAAGTGTGTAAATTTCTTTTGTATAATTTTTGCACATTTTCAGGATCACAGCAATAATAATATTTTTCTTTTTTTTTCATATAGTATTTTTGGAAATACCCAACAATCATCTCGTGACATGTTTTTTGGTTTTTATGTCGTCTGGCTGTATAAATAAATTTTATATAAATAACCCTGCAGTTCGTAAATACTATTCCACTGAATAACAAAATATACAAACATGCAGGAATACGTTTTACTCCTCCCCATCAGCTGGGTAGTGTGTGTGCTTGTGTGTTTGTAGTTAGGCTTAATCCTATTTAAATACATTTACAGGGGTCCTTCCATTGTCCTATATATAATATTTGTAATCTTTCTACATCTGAGTGAATGATGTAATTGATGTTACAATAAAATTTAATGGATTTATAAAGAAAAAATAATAAAATCATAAAATAATCATAACAAAAATATGTATGAATTCTTTAGATTGAAATGAAGCACGTAAAGTTGAAAAGAATTTTGAAATCAAGAAACATTTGTTAAAAACTTAAAAGAACAATATATAATTAAATTTTAAAATAATAAAATTTTATATAAATAAATACAATTTTGGCAAAAAAGGACATTTTGCACAGGATATCCTGTGTAATAGAATATTATTCAATTTCTTAAAAGAAAAAAGAATTTAAAGTCTTCTTAATAATGTTATGGCACAGGATTTCAAATAAGTTAAACAGCAAATAAATCAATAAAAAGAAAACAACTTTAAGTTTTAAAATATTTCAAAATACAACAGTGATCGGCTTTAAACCCACCAGAAATCTACAACAAATTTTTAGTTACTTAATCGAATAAGAACTGAACTAGAACGGAACTAGAACTGAACTAGAACTGAACTAGAACTGAACTAGAACTGAAGTAGAACTGAAGTAGAACTGAACCAGAACTGAACTAGAACTGAACTAGAACTGAACTAGAACTGAACTAGAACTGAACTAGAACTGAACTAGAACTGAACTAGAACTGAACTAGAACTGAACTAGAACTGAACTAGAACTGAACTAGAACTGAACTAGAACTGAACTAGAACTGAACTAGAACTGAACTAGAACTGAACTAGAACTGAACTAGAACTGAACTAGAACTGAACTAGAACTGAACTAGAACTGAACTAGAACTGAACTAGAACTGAACTAGAACTGAACTAGAACTGAACTAGAACTGAACTAGAACTGAACTAGAACTGAACTAGAACTGAACTAGAACTGAACTAGAACTGAACTAGAACTGAACTAGAACTGAACTAGAACTGAACTAGAACTGAACTAGAACTGAACTAGAACTGAACTAGAACTGAACTAGAACTGAACTAGAACTGAACTAGAACTGAACTAGAACTGAACTAGAACTGAACTAGAACTGAACTAGAACTGAACTAGAACTGAACTAGAACTGAACTAGAACTGAACTAGAACTCAACTTGAACTGAAACAGAACATGAACTGAACTAAAACTGAACTAGCAGTCAACTAGAACTGGAACTGAATTATTCACAAAGTGCTTCAAAAATGATAAACTTAAAATTGGTTGTGAGTCTCTTTAAATATGTTGATCATATTCTCATCATGGTGACCTTTATTTTACACTCTTAAGATACTTCAATATCCACATAAATCCTTGCGTAACAAATACCTTTCATAACTGAAGTATTTCTTTATAATGCTCTATAATTGTCTTTTAAACTGCACTTGTATTTATATTGCAGTTTTTTTTTAACCATATTTTTCTCCTCAAGTTTCATGTAATAAAATCAAATCTTTTGCTTTTAAATTAAATATGATTTTAAGTTTATCCTTTGTAGTCTAGAACGAGCAATTTCTTGGCTGAAAAAAAAAACAAAGCATAAAAACATGATTGTAATTTCTAGTTAAACCTACATACATCTTAAAACATATTTTCTAATATAAAATATATGTAAAATCCAGCAACTTATACATATCATGTATGAAAAACTACATGGTACTTTAGTTTTTTTTTTTAACATTTTCCTACACATCTTTAGAATCATCATGCTCTCATATCCTCTCATGTTCACATTTCACAATCAACAACGTCGTAGTATCGACATCTTAGCAGCAAGAAAACAAAAAGAAAATATCTAAAACTTATTATGTTGTAATAACATGTTGTATTTTGAGACACAATACAAAACAAAAGAAAATACATATTTTTATTATTTTTTTTTTTATACACATAATAAAGAAAATAGTTGAAACTATTCCTTGAACAAGTTTAAGGATAAAATTCTCATACAGTCGCACACACACACATCCTAACATAACAGCACAATCTTAAGATGATTTGAAATTTTGTGCCAAAACAATTTATATAGAAATTCCTAAAATTGTTTATAGTTCAAAAAACATTTCTAACATTTTCATTTCGATTCGCTTATGGTTGTTGCATGGCTGTTATTGTAATGTTATAATATTATTAGTTTTTTTTCATTCCTTTTGTTTTTGTACAACTTCAAAAACAAATATAGAAGATTATTGTGAAGAAAATGTTATAAAATTGTCTTAAATTGTAGTTAAATTGCTTTAAGACAAACCGCAATTATATAAAAAAAGAAACTATGAAGCTAATTTAGTTCAAATTAAATTTTAGTTCTGGAAAAACTTTTGAGTTTAAAATGTAACAGTTATAAGTAAATTTGTAATAGACTTAGGCAAACGTTATCGTAATTAGGACTAAACTATAATAAAACTGAACTAGAACTGAACTAGAACTGAACTAGAACTGAACTAGAACTGAACTAGAACTGAACTAGAACTGAACTAGAACTGAACTAGAACTGAACTAGAACTGAACTAGAACTGAACTAGAACTGAACTAGAACTGAACTAGAACTGAACTAGAACTGAACTAGAACTGAACTAGAACTGAACTAGAACTGAACTAGAACTGAACTAGAACTGAACTAGAACTGAACTAGAACTGAACTAGAACTGAACTAGAACTGAACTAGAACTGAACTAGAACTGAACTAGAACTGAACTAGAACTAAACTAGAACTGAACTAGAACTGAACTAGAACTGAACTAGAACTGAACTAGAACTGAACTAGAACTGAACTAGAACTGAACTAGAACTGAACTAGAACTGAACTAGAAGAACTAGAACTGAACTAAACTGAACTAGAACTGAACTAGAACTGAACTAGAACTGAACTAGAACTGAACTAGAACTGAACTAGAACTGAACTAGAACTGAACTAGAACTGAACTAGAACTGAACTAGAACTGAACTAGAACTGAACTAGAACTGAACTAGAACTGAACTAGAACTGAACTAGAACTGAACTAGAACTGAACTAGAACTGAACTAGAACTGAACTAGAACTGAACTAGAACTGAACTAGAACTGAACTAGAACTGAACTAGAACTGAACTAGAACTGAACTAGAACTGAACTAGAACTGAACTAGAACTGAACTAGAACTGAACTAGAACTGAACTAGAACTGAACTAGAACTGAACTAGAACTGAACTAGAACTGAACTAGAACTGAACTAGAACTGAACTAGAACTGAACTAGAACTGAACTAGAACTGAACTAGAACTGAACTAGAACTGAACTAGAACTGAACTAGAACTGAACTAGAACTGAACTAGAACTGAACTAGAACTGAACTAGAACTGAACTAGAACTGAACTAGAACTGAACTAGAACTGAACTAGAACTGAACTAGAACTGAACTAGAACTGAACTAGAACTGAACTAGAACTGAACTAGAACTGAACTAGAACTGAACTAGAACTGAACTAGAACTGAACTAGAACTGAACTAAACTGAACTAGAACTGAACTAGAACTGAACTAGAACTGAACTAGAACTGAACTAGAACTGAACTAGAACTGAACTAGAACTGAACTAGAACTGAACTAGAACTGAACTAGAACTGAATTAGAACTGAACTAGAACTGAACTAGAACAGAACTAGAACTGAACTAGAACTGAACTAGAACTGAACTAGAACTGAACTAGAACTGAACTAGAACTGAACTAGAACTGAACTAGAACTGAACTAGAACTGAACTAGAACTGAACTAGAACTGAACTAGAACTGAACTAAAACTAGAACTGAACTGAACTAAAACTAGAACTGAACTAGAACTGAACTGAACTAGAACTGAACTAGAACTGAACTAGAACTGAACTAGAACTGAACTAGAACTGAACTAGAACTGAACTAGAACTGAACTAGAACTGAACTAGAACTGAACTAGAACTGAACTAGAACTGAACTAGAACTGAACTAGAACTGAACTAGAACTGAACTAGAACTGAACTAGAACTGAACTAGAACTGAACTAGAACTGAACTAGAACTGAACTAGAACTGAACTAGAACTGAACTAGAACTGAACTAGAACTGAACTAGAACTGAACTAGAACTGAACTAGAACTGAACTAGAACTGAACTAGAACTGAACTAGAACTGAACTAGAACTGAACTAGAACTGAACTAGAACTGAACTAGAACTGAACTAGAACTGAACTAGAACTGAACTAGAACTGAACTAGAACTGAACTAGAACTGAACGAACTGAACTAGAACTGAACTAGAACTGAACTGAACTAGAACTGAACTAGAACTGAACTAGAACTGAACTAGAACTGAACTAGAACTGAACTAGAACTGAACTAGAACTGAACTAGAACTGAACTAGAACTGAACTAGAACTGAACAATCTTAGCTTACTTTTTTTCTTTCGAAAAATTGTTTTTTAATCAAAAAGTTTTACTGTTAAGTAAGATATGAATGTAAATTAAAATTTTAAATGAGTTTATTGACCACACTTGACAGCTTTGGTTTTAAGCAACTTTTTTAATTTGTTTAACTATTTCCCATTGAAATTTTTTCCTTACTGCTGCTGTTTTTAACGCATTCTTAAACTCTTTACGCTTCTAAAAATGCGGTGGACAATAAAATTAATTTCTAAAGTTTTTATTTTTTCTACAATTTTTTTTTTTTCGTTTATTTATATAGTTTTTTTTACTATTTTTTATTTGTGCTAGCTTCTATTTATAACTAACCCCATTTCATGAGCAGTTACCATCAACCTCAAAAGACTTTAAATACAGTGGATTTTTTTCAGTTTGGCATGGGTTTCAGAATGTGTATTGTGCTGTTGCTTGCAGTCTATGGGGTTTTTTTCTCTATTTTTTGTATTTTATTTTAATTTATACGTTTCAATTTTAACTCATTATAGCTTAAAAGACTAACATTTATTTACTTCATACAAATACATTAATATACTGACAGACAGAAACACACATACAAAAGCTTACGACGCACACACACACACACAAACAGACAATGGAAGTTAGAAAAATGCCGCAGGATGATTATGAAAAACTAACAGCAGACAAACCTTTATATTTTTTTTGTTGCTCTATGGTTTTTGCAGCATTTTGTTGTAGCTAAAGTCTGTTAAAGGAAGTGGTAACCAACCAACACATCTTTCCTTTAATACAGACAGTTGGTAAAACGACAACAACAACAACAACAGCAGTAGCAGCAACAATATTCACAGCACACGGTTTTGACTATAAACTTTCTTTCTCTGTATTTTTATTTCTATTAAAATACTACTAACACATGTATATAAACAGGATAACAACATGTGGAAATGTGTGTGTAATAGATCCACCATTGTTAATGAATTGCTATAATAAATACAAATTTATCAGTGAACCAACCATGCATATGTAATGGTAAAACCAATTAGGAACGGTTATATATCATAGATGAAGAATACAAACATACTTATACACATGCTCATATATACTATATCCTTTAAATAAACATTTTATATATCCACATACTCACACACACGCTCTTCTATATCTAACACCAAATGTTAAAAGTTAAAGTATCACAAGCTCATTTCGTTTTTTTTTTTTTCTTTTCATATTTATAACACTCCTGCTTACTTCCTCCAACATACATTCATCAATGATTAAATGTATTAGTTTACAACAAGAAACAACAGCAATAATAAAAACCCTAGATGATCCTTTTTATATACATTTTGTTTTTATTCCTGTAATTTATCCAAAATAAGAAATAAATCGGTTGTTTCTCTATTAAATATTATTGTATTCGAAAACTTCTTTCTTCTGCAAAAGCTTTAAGGATTAGTTACGAAGTTTTGTGGAAAATTATTAAAAGCATAACATTGTAAGTTATAATTTTCAAAACTAATCACGTTTTTGTTTGTTCCTTTTTCTAACTACATGTTTTTTGTTTGTTTTTCTTTGCGTTTAATTCTTCCTATAGAATTCAACTTAATATTCTTCTTTGTCTTGTCTAGTTTTTATTAGATTCGTATATATACTGGTTAAGGGGTAAGGGTGTGCAGAGCTGGATTTTGATACGAAGGGTATATTGTTTTAAGCTGTTGTCTTAAGGTTTTTTTGTTTTCTTTCTTTCTAAGATTTTTAGTTAAGCTCATCACAATAAATGGAATTGAATAGAAAGGCTGTGTAGTTAGGATAAGCACTTCATAGGGCGAACAATTGAGGTAAGAAAATAGTTCGGTTTTTGTTCAGTTCTAGTTCAGTTCTAGTTCGGTTTTTGTTCAGTTCTAGTTCAGTAGTTCAGTTGTAGTTCAGTTGTAGTTCAGTTCTAGTTCAGTTCTAGTTCAGTTCTAGTTCAGTTCTAGTTCAGTTCTAGTTCAGTTCTAGTTCAGTTCTAGTTCAGTTCTAGTTCAGTTCTAGTTCTAGTTCAGTTCTAGTTCAGTTCTAGTTCAGTTCTAGTTCAGTTCTAGTTCAGTTCTAGTTCAGTTCTAGTTCAGTTCTAGTTCTAGTTCAGTTCTAGTTCAGTTCTAGTTCAGTTCTAGTTCAGTTCAGTTCTAGTTCAGTTCTAGTTCAGTTCTAGTTCAGTTCTAGTCATTCTAGTTCTAGAGGTTTAGAGGTTCCTTGACAGAAAACTAAAAAATTCTTTAAATTTTGAATCACTTTTTGCTCTCTACTTTAATTTGAAATAATCGGAACAACATGGCAGTCAACAAACCTTGAAAATGTTTCTTGTAAATATTATTTATATTTTCTGCATTTTTCTCCGGAATCCTAAAATATTTTTTATACAAATTTTTTATCATTCCTCCCAAGGTTAATGAAACTTTAAAATATAATGTTGGCACTATCAGTGGCGACAAGTGAATACCCTTTATATGTATAAAACACCACACTATTTATATGTATATGCCTCTCGGATAGCAGGCCAAACATTGGAACAAGAACGTACGACTTTAGTGTATAATGCTCTTTTTTTCTTGTTATTCTGGTAAAATTGTTTTTGTTTTCTTCCTGTACATGTTTGCAATCGTATATTTTTGTTGCTTATTTTTGTTGATGATTAATTGCAGGAAACATGATTAATGATTGGAGGGTAGTTACCACAGTCATCGTCTTTTTTTGTTTTTGTTGTTCTGTTCCTTCTTGTCGACAACGACGTCTAGTGACTGAAAATTATTCTATATAGAACTTCATACATACGATAACTGTCATAGGTTTTAGCCAAAAAAAACTAAAAACTGTATAAAATACAAATAAAATGTTGCGTTTCGTAATGAAAAACATGGATAAAAGAGAAGAAAAACCAAAAAGTGAAATAAAATTGTTGTAATGAAAATCACGTTGTTGCTGGCTGTTAAGGAAATCCATACCCGTATAATATATCCTTGTATAAAAGAGTGAGCGAGTGTATGTATATGTATGAGTGTATTTTTCTAGACACAACTAAGAAATAAAACAAATCTGTGGAGTATTATGAGGAAAAAACAGAAAGTGATGAAACCATATTTTCCGTTTGCACGTAGTTTGGAAATTTTTTTTCGAAACGTTTTTGGCAAAACTGACTTAAAGTCATTAAAGCCAAAAACTAGAAAGAGAGTAAGCAACGGTCTGATTTTAAGGACATTAACATCTTTTGACGCTGTATACTTTTTTCACTTGTAATTCATTTTCGCAAGTTTTTTCTACGTTTTCTTTTTGGGGTACGTGCCATTCTGTGTGCTGTTACGCTGATTAGTGTTACATTCTTATAAATTATTCGAATGAATGTGTCGGGAATATGTATTTTTTTTAACTTTATTTCTTTGTGTGTATATTATATCAAACATTATTTCGAAATTTATTTTAGATGTTGAGGAGGGTTGGTTTTTATTTGTTTTTGTTGTATTATTGTTGTCGTTTGACTAGAATTTGTATATTTTCTACTTAACTTTACAAGTATTTTATCTTAACAGTTGGTTTTTCGTTAACGATTTTATCGTCTCTTTTGCAAAACAACTGGCTTTTGGGTTTTTTTTTTGTTCTTTGTATGCTATTTATTTGAAATATATATTTTCATTTAAAGTTAAACTCTTATACATTGATTTAATGTGATTTATAGGATATTATCGCAATAAGGAGGAATAAAATATGGCGAAAACAGTTTTTGTATATTTTGGGGAAATTATGCCAGACGAAAGTCTTTGTCACAATTTCAAATCATAGAAGATAAGAATCTTTAGTATAATTTGTTAGCTTTCTGATTCCTGATATAAATATTCAGTTCTAGTTGTGTTCTAGTTCTGTTCTAGTTCTTTTTTAGTTCTGTTCTAGTTCTGTTCTAGTTTCTGTTTTAGTTCTGTTCTAGTTCTGTTCTAGTTCTGTTCTCGTTCTGTTCTAGTTCTGTTCTAGTTCTGTTCTAGTTCTGTTCTAGTTCTGTTCTAGTTCTGTTCTAGTTCTGTTCTAGTTCTGTTCTAGTTCTGTTCTAGTTCTGTTCTAGTTCTGTTCTAGTTCTGTTCTAGTTCTGTTCTAGTTCTGTTCTAGTTCTGTTCTAGTTCTGTTCTAGTTCTGTTCTAGTTCTGTTCTAGTTCTGTTCTAGTTCTGTTCTAGTTCTGTTCTAGTTCTGTTCTAGTTCTGTTCTAGTTCTGTTCTAGTTCTGTTCTAGTTCTGTTCTAGTTCTGTTCTAGTTCTGTTCTAGTTCTGTTCTAGTTCTGTTCTAGTTCTGTTCTAGTTCTGTTCTAGTTCTTTTCTAGTTCTGTTCTAGTTCTGTTCTAGTTCTGTTCTAGTTCTGTTCTAGTTCTGTCCTAGTTCTGTTCTAGTTCTGTTCTAGTTCTGTTCTAGTTCTGTTCTAGTTCTGTTCTAGTTCTGTTCTAGTTCTGTCCTAGTTCTGTTCTAGTTCTGTTCTAGTTCTGTTCTAGTTCTGTTCTAGTTCTGTTCTAGTTCTGCTCTAATTCTGTTCTAGTTCTCTTCTAGTTCTGTTCTAGTTCTGTTCTAGTTCTGCTTTAATTCTGTTCTAATTATTTTCTTGACTGTTCTTGTTAAGTCCTTTGTCTAAGATTTTGGACATCTGTGAAACAACATTTGTCATGATGTTTCACTTTTTTTTTTTTAATTTTAATAATTTCTTTTTAATTAAAAAATACATCTTATAATTAACCATTCCTATTCATAAAAAAATTTTCTCCTCTACGTCAAAATGTCTTATCGTTGTTTTTGTTATTTTTTATTTATTGCTTTTAAGTCTATAATTAACAAAAAAAAATGCAAATATAAAAAAAAATTAAATGTTTTTTAAACGTTTTTATAATATTTTATTAATAAACAAAAACAATAATTGAAAGAAATAAGAGATAACATTGGAACAAGAGCAAGACCAAGTCTTATCAGAATTTGTACAACAATAACAATTATATTACAACAACAGCAACTACAACATTAGCAAAGATAACAGCAATTAAATAGCAGCTGATATTCAAATTAAAAAAACTTATTTTCATGAATGACTTTTTTTGCCAAAAAGGAAGGAAAGAAAGAAAGAAAAGAATTTTATCTGAAAGTCTCAATAATTAAAGGAAAAATTATGATAAAAATTTTAAGAATTTTTTATAAAAATTTTCATCATGTTGAAAAATTTAAAATTTTTAAATATCAATTGTTTGAGGCTTGAATTTCCGATAGATGTTTTATACGTATTAAGCTTATTTAATAAAATTGGTATTTCAATTATTCATACATCATACCTACATACATACATACTTCTTTCTTATTATTAATAATACTTGATAAAAACAGCTGAAATAATAATAAAAATAATTGAACAAAAATAAAAACTACCACAAGTGTATGAGTAAAAAGTTTATACATAAACAGCAGCTAGTATTTCTGTTGTTTTTTTTTTATTTTTTATTTAAATTTTATTAAAAGCCTTCAACCTCATAAGTTTATTTTTTAATTATGAGCCACAATAAAAATATTGCAAAAATACACACAAACACTTGAACTACAAACAAATTAAATTTAAATATAGCAAAGAAAATCAACCAACAACAACTAAACACTCTATGGCTGCGGAAAAAAAAAGTTGGAAATAAAATTTTTAAATTATTTTACTTAAATAGAAAATGATCAGAGAGTATGTTTGCATTTAAAATAAACAAAAAAAAATTCAAAAAATATAAGTTTTCAGTTGGCCAACAACAAAAAAGTTAAATATTTGTTTTTGTTATATAAAATTTTAGTTTTAATAATTTACATATAGACAAATGTTTATACAATAATGTTTAAAAAAACACACACACACAACAAATAAGTATCGACATTAAAAGAAAAAAAAAAATCAAATTCATAATAATCATTAATAAAGATATATAAACCTGAAGTGTTTGATCATAATTTTTAGGCAAATACTACAGCAAATGCCTTTAAACTTAAGAGTTTCTGTTGGCAGTACTCATAGTTATTTAGTTTAGTTATTAAACTAATTGAGAATTATAAAATTTATTGAAAGAAGTGTTGAAATGTTTACACAAAAGCTCAAGTGTGAAGAAAAATATTACAAATTGTTTAAATGAAATGTTTTACTTAAAAAAAACATAATTTAGACCACCCTCAATAATTAAAAATATTGTTTAAAAAATTTAATTATTGTTTCTTAAAAGAAATTGTTAATACTTCATAGCTTAGTAGATAGCTACTTAACTCACCACAAGTAATTTATTTATGAGACAATTGAATATCAATATCAATCTACTAAAATTAAAATACATAATTTCTTTATCATTATTTAAATTTTTAAAAACTTTCTCTTCAATATCGAAAAAAATACCTTAAACTTTTCAATTTGTCAAAAAGTAAATTCTTTAAATACTTTTTCCAACATTAATGAAACGACTTACTTTTTTAACATACTCTCTAGCAACATTTGAAGAATGTACAAATCTCATTGTAAATTCCATAAAGAAAATCTTTAACAAATTAAAAATATTTTTTGAAACTTTTTTCTACACTCACAACTAAAAAAGTAAGAAAATTGCCATATGTGTGTGCGCGTCAGCGTTGAAAGACTGAAAATCTGTTTAAATCTCAAGAAAATACTTGAATACCAAATTTTTTAGTTTGTTTTGTTGTTGTTGTTGTTGCAGTTGCTGTTAATGTTTTATATATATTTTTCATTTACAAATGAAAATTGAAAGAAATTAACACTTGTATACGAGACATGGTACACGTACATTTGTACTTGAACGTTTAATTTTCCGGCAGGTCAGGGTGACAAAAGTCTTGAATTAGTTGGGAACTAGAACTGAAGTAGAGCTAAACTAGAACTGAAGTAGAGCTGAACTAGAACTGAACTAAACTGAACTAACTGAACTAGAACTGAACTAGAACTGAACTAGAACTGAACTAGAACTGAACTAGAACTGAACTAGAACTGAACTAGAACTGAACTAGAACTGAACTAGAACTGAACTAGAACTGAACTAGAACTGAACTAGAACTGAACTAGAACTGAACTAGAACTGAACTAGAACTGAACTAGAACTGAACTAGAACTGAACTAGAACTGAACTAGAACTGAACTAGAACTGAACTAGAACTGAACTAGAACTGAACTAGAACTGAACTAGAACTGAACTAGAACTGAACTAGAACTGAACTAGAACTGAACTAGAACTAGAACTGAACTAGAACTGAACTAGAACTGAACTAGAACTGAACTAGAACTGAACTAGAACTGAACTAGAACTGAACTAGAACTGAACTAGAACTGAACTAGAACTGAACTAGAACTGAACTAGACTGAACTAGAACTGAACGAAACTGAACTAGCACTGAACTAGACTGAAACTAGGAATGACTAGAACTGAACTAGAACTGAACTAGAACTGAACTAGAACTGAACTAGAACTGAACTAGAACTGACTAGAACTGAACTAGAACTGAACTAACTGAACTAGAACTGAATAGAACTGAACTAGACCTGAACTAGAACTGAACTAGAACTGAACTAGAACTGAACTAGAACTGAACTAGAACTGAACTAGAACTAAACCATAACTAACTAGAACTGAGTTTTGTGAAAAAAAGAAAGTATTTTTTATAAGAAGAATTCGTTGTTGTTGTTTTCAGAAAATAGAAAAAATAAACAAATTTATAGAATTTAAATTGTAGCTGGAGAATTGTGTTTGGAATGTAATGAAATTAGTTTTGAATATTGGAACCAAAACAAAAAAAATCACAAAAAAACAAAAGCCTATAATAACAATAACAAGCGACAAATAAATAAACAAACGGAAGTGAACGGAAATAGGAAAAACATCCGTTATTTTACGCTCATTAATTATGTTGCTCTTTTTCTCTTATTCCCCGCATCACAAACGATTTATTACAAAAAAAAACCTAACAGAATTTTCGTTAATAAAACATATTAATTTGCATAATTTTTATTTGCAGAATACTAAACAAAGAATATTTTTTAAAATATTCCAATATTAAGCAAATATTTGAGAAATTAATTGCTGTAACAAAAGTTTTGTAAAAATAAACACAAATAATAAGGCAAAAATAGAAATTTTAAAAAGTGATTAAATAATATTTAAAAAATGTGATGTGAGGTAATATTTTTCAAACTTGTTTGTTGTTATAAATTTTTTGTTGGGCTAACTAAAATATCTATTAATTAATAGTATTTCTTGTTACTAAAGCAAATTTTGCATTCCAGTAGTGTGTGCTTAAATGCAAATAAATTTTTATGTTTATTATTAGTAATTCTGACAAATTATTTATTGGTTTTTCCTATCAAAATTGTAATAAATCTTGTATTATTTGTTTATATTTTACTTTGATACAGGCAAACAAAATTATTCATTTCATGATACAATTCTATTTATTATGAGTAAAAACAAACATTGTTTTAATATTTAAAACAACAAAATTCTCAAGATTTTAGTTTTAATAAATTAAAAACAATTTTCATCATGTTCATAGTTTTAGTTTTTATTATTTTCTGATTTTAGCTTTTAATAATAAATACTAGGGGCAAATTGTGTTAAAAGCTTTTCGAAAATGCTCTTTTAAAAACATAAGAGAGAAAGAGATTATTTACAAAAATTGTACAATAAATTTGGAAAAAGCACTTTATAAATACAGACAACAATCAATTTTTAACATATTAATGGAGAAAGGTTGAAACCAGGTAACCAACAAGATTTTTTTCTTGCTAATTTCCATTAACAAAGGTAAACTATTTACTAAGAAAGCAGCCTATATTGTCTAGCATAGCTAAGGCTGGTAAAAAATTATGTTAGTTAGCTGTTATTAAATTTTCATCATCATTATGAAATATGTATTGTTGTTGCTTTTGGTAATAAATGTTTAGATTTTTAGTTGTTTCCAATTGTTTTTTAGTTATTGTTGCTTTTATTTGTTTACAATTTGTTTAGATCAATCTTTTTTTATTGAACCTTTAATATAAACAAAACAAAATTGTTGTATTGATTTTAAGTATTTCCATCCAGCTATCTATACATCTGTCTGTCTGTCTTGATTTTGCAGTTGTTTCTTTCTCTACAAATAAACAAATTTCCATTATGACTATAGACAATGTGCGTAAATAGTGTTGGGAAATGTTTTAGAACTTTGGGCTTAAGAAAAAAATTATAAAATTTTGTATTTATAAAATTTATAAACAAACAATAAAGTTTTTATTATGAAAAAGAAAGTATGGTGGTGGGGGGCGTTTATGATGCCAGCACATTTTGAAGCATCTACATGATTTTTATTGTCTATATTTAGTATTAGTAGTAATTTATTTAAATTATTCACAAATCGTTTCTTAGAATTCAGGAGTAATTGGCTACGCATTAGAGTTTATTCTCAAAATGAATCACATTATATCTAAACATCCAAACATAAGATATTAACATTTATGTTAAGTTGAAGAAAATAAATGAAACCTGAAAATTTAAGTTATTTCTGTTCAGTTTAGTTCTAATTCAGTTTTAGTTCAGTTCTAGTTCAGTTCTAATTCAGTTCTAGTTCAGTTCTAGTTCAGTTCTAGTTCAGTTCTAGTTCAGTTCTAGTTCAGTTCTAGTTCTAGTTCAGTTCTAGTTCAGTTCTAGTTCAGTTCTAGTTCAGTTCTAGTTCAGTTCTAGTTCAGTTCTAGTTCAGTTCTAGTTCAGTTCTAGTTCAGTTCTAGTTCAGTTCTAGTTCAGTTCTAGTTCAGTTCTAGTTCAGTTCTAGTTCAGTTCTAGTTCAGTTCTAGTTCAGTTCTAGTTCAGTTCTAGTTCAGTTTTAGTTCAGTTCTAGTTCAGTTCTAGTTCAGTTCTAGTTCAGTTCTAGTTCAGTTCTAGTTCAGTTCTAGTTCAGTTCTAGTTCAGTTCTAGTTCAGTTCTAGTTCAGTTCTAGTTCAGTTCTAGTTCAGTTCTAGTTCAGTTCTAGTTCAGTTCTAGTTCAGTTCAGTTCAGTTCTAGTTCAGTTCTAGTTCAGTTCTAGTTCAGTTCTAGTTCAGTTCTAGTTCAGTTCTAGTTCAGTTCTAGTTCAGTTCTAGTTCAGTTCTAGTTCAGTTCTAGTTCAGTTCTAGTTCAGTTCTAGTTCAGTTCTAGTTCAGTTCTAGTTCAGTTCTAGTTCAGTTCTAGTTCAGTTCATTCAGTTCTAGTTCAGTTTAGTTCAGTTCTAGTTCAGTTCTAGTTCAGTTCTAGTTCAGTTCTAGTTCAGTTCTAGTTCAGTTCTAGTTCAGTTCTAGTTCAGTTCTAGTTCAGTTCTAGTTCAGTTCTAGTTCAGTTCTAGTTCAGTTCTAGTTCAGTTCTAGTTCAGTTCTAGTTCAGTTCTAGTTCAGTTCTAGTTCAGTTCTAGTTCAGTTCTAGTTCAGTTCTAGTTCAGTTCTAGTTCAGTTCTAGTTCAGTTCAAGTTCAGTTCTAGTTCAGTTCTAGTTCAGTTCTAGTTCAGTTCTAGTTCAGTTCTAGTTCAGTTCTAGTTCAGTTCTAGTTCAGTTCTAGTTCAGTTCTAGTTCAGTTCTAGTTCAGTTCTAGTTCAGTTCTAGTTCAGTTCTAGTTCAGTTCTAGTTCAGTTCTAGTTCAGTCAGTTCTAGTTCAGTTCTAGTTCAGTTCTAGTTCAGTTCTAGTTCAGTTCTAGTTCAGTTCTAGTTCAGTTCAAGTTCAGTTCTAGTTCAGTTCTAGTTCAGTTCTAGTTCAGTTCTAGTTCAGTTCTAGTTCAGTTCTAGTTCAGTTCTAGTTCAGTTCTAGTTCAGTTCTAGTTCAGTTCTAGTTCAGTTCTAGTTCAGTTCTAGTTCAGTTCAGTTCAGTTCTAGTTCAGTTCTAGTTCAGTTCTAGTTCAGTTCTAGTTCAGTTCTAGTTCAGTTCTAGTTCAGTTCTAGTTCAGTTCTAGTTCAGTTCTAGTTCAGTTCTAGTTCAGTTCTAGTTCAGTTCTAGTTCAGTTCTAGTTCAGTTCAGTTCTAGTTCAGTTCTAGTTCAGTTCTAGTTCAGTTCTAGTTCAGTTCTAGTTCAGTTCTAGTTCAGTTCTAGTTCAGTTCTAGTTCAGTTCTAGTTCAGTTCTAGTTCAGTTCTAGTTCAGTTCTAGTTCAGTTCTAGTTCAGTTCTAGTTCAGTTCTAGTTCAGTTCTAGTTCAGTTCTAGTTCAGTTCTAGTTCAGTTCTAGTTCAGTTCTAGTTCAGTTCTAGTTCAGTTCTAGTTCAGTTCTAGTTCAGTTCTAGTTCAGTTCTAGTTCAGTTCTAGTTCAGTTCTAGTTCAGTTCTAGTTCAGTTCTAGTTCAGTTCTAGTTCAGTTCTAGTTCAGTTCAGTTCTAGTTCAGTTCTAGTTCAGTTCTAGTTCAGTTCTAGTTCAGTTCTAGTTCAGTTCTAGTTCAGTTCTAGTTCAGTTCTAGTTCAGTTCTAGTTCAGTTCTAGTTCAGTTCTAGTTCAGTTCTAGTTCAGTTCTAGTTCAGTTCTAGTTCAGTTCTAGTTGTTCAGTTCTAGTTCAGTTCTAGTTCAGTTCTAGTTCAGTTCTAGTTCAGTTCTAGTTCAGTTCTAGTTCAGTTCTAGTTCAGTTCTAGTTCAGTTCTAGTTCAGTTCTAGTTCAGTTCTAGTTCAGTTCTAGTTCAGTTTCTAGTTCAGTTCTAGTTCAGTTCTAGTTCAGTTCTAGTTCAGTTCTAGTTCAGTTCTAGTTCAGTTCTAGTTCATTTCTAGTTCAGTTCTAGTTTCAGTTCTAGTTAGTTCTAGTTCAGTTTCTAGTTCAGTTCTAGTTCAGTTCTAGTTCAGTTCTAGTTCAGTTCTAGTTCAGTTCTAGTTCAGTTCTAGTTCAGTTCTAGTTCAGTTATAGTTACAGTTCTAGTTCAGTTCTAGTTCAGTTCTAGTTCAGTTCTAGTTCAGTTCTAGTTCAGTTCTAGTTCAGTTCTAGTTCAGTTCTAGTTCAGTTCTAGTTCAGTTCTAGTTCAGTTCTGTTCAGTTCTAGTTCAGTTCTAGTTCAGTTCTAGTTCAGTTCTAGTTCAGTTCTAGTTCAGTTCTAGTTCAGTTCTAGTTCAGTTCTAGTTCAGTTCTAGTTCAGTTCTAGTTCAGTTCTAGTTCAGTTCTATTTCAGTTCTAGTTCAGTTCTAGTTCAGTTTCTAGTTCAGTTTTTGTTTAGTTCTTGTTCAGTTTTATTTCAGTTCTAGTTCAGTATTTGAAATCTTCTTCTCGTTAAACAATTTTCTATTGAAAATTTTCTCTCGTAAATTATCTGCTTATAATATTATAATTTAATACACACCTGTTGCCATTGATCCTCAATCGAGGGTTGTGATGAAAAATATCCAGTTGTGCAGATGCGTTCCAATTCGCTGAAAATATTCCCACTTGGTAATATATCCATATTGACGTCCATACTATGTAAATCCCAGGACTCCGTGGTGAAAATTTTTTTATTAAGCCAGCACTTAAGAAAATTATTAATTTATTTAATTTTTTTTCGAAAAACACAATTTTTTTCGCAAGAAACACTTTTAAGCCACGGCTGCTTTTAATTTTACCAGAAAAATGTAACACTAGCACTAAAATAATTTTATTTAAATTTTTCTTAATTTAAAGTAAAAATTTTTACTTTATTTTCAATATTTTTAATAAATAACATGGATTTAATTTATTTTCAATAATTTGTATATTTTAAGTTGGGATTTTTTTTTTTAGGAATTTTTTCGAAAAACCTGTAAATAGATAAAAATAAAAATTTATGTTAATTTTTTGGTTAAAAAAAATCATTTCCTAAATATATTATTCTTTAAATTAATAAAAAATTATAATAAATAAAAATATTTTGTTTGACTACAACAAGTGCCTTTTAAGTTAATTATGTATGCCATGTGCATTTATTATTCAATACACAATTATTCCCTTTTGTTTGTTTGTTTTTTATTTTAATTTCAATTTTGTATTAATAAGTTTTTGTGTAGAGTTGTGGTCAAGATTTTTTATATTTCCCTTGTTGTTTTATTAATGACTTTTTTCCAAAAATAATAAGAATTTCAAAAAACCAAAAAAAAAACTCTTGAAAAAAATAACCACCTTTTTTAAGTTCGGTTCAGTGACCTACACACTCACACATATTGGTTACAGTAAATGTTTGGTATTTGGTTTAAAATATAAATTTTGTATTTTGTTTGTTGAAAACATTTCGTTTTTCTTTTCCTTTTTATTATTTTTCCCTTTCTCTTTTTATTTTCAATTTGTTGGTTTTGTTTTGTTTTCTTTCTTTTTCTTTTTTTTCGGAGGGTTCTTTGAAACCTTGTGTCAGTTAACTTGGCTTATTCGAAAAAAAAAACTATGGCTAAAGAGAAAAACAACAAAAACAGCTATTGTTACTATTAACTACTGTCAGCCGGCCATTTGTATGGGCAGACAGACATACATTCTAATGCCTGTTTTATATGTTGCCACATTGTAGCTTCATGCCTCTATTCATTGTGGCATTATTGAGAATTTTGTATTATGGTTTTTTTTAGTTTAAGCCAACATACAGCAAATGTTGTTGGTACAGTTAGTGTTTGGTTGGGAAATAAGTTATTTTTAAAAATTTAGAATTTATATTTTTCTGAAGAATTTTTAAAGGAAACCAGAAATGAGATTTATATAAAATTATTAAAAATTAGAAAATGTTGAAGTTTTCCATAGAATCTTTAGACAGTTTTCTATAGAAGACTGTTCTAGTTCTAACTCAGTTCCAATTCAGTTTTAGTTCAGTTCTAGTTCAGTTCAGTTTTAGTTCAGTTCAGTTCTATTTCAGATCTAGTTCAGATCTAGTTCAGTTCTAGTTCAGTTCTAGTTCAGTTCTAGTTCAGTTCTAGTTCAGTTCTAGTTCAGTTCTAGTTCAGTTCTAGTTCAGTTCTAGTTCAGTTCTAGTTCAGTTCTAGTTCAGTTCTAGTTCAGTTCTAGTTCAGTTCTAGTTCAGTTCTAGTTCAGTTCTAGTTCAGTTCTAGTTCTAGTTCAGTTCTAGTTCAGTTCTAGTTCAGTTCTAGTTCAGTTCTAGTTCAGTTCTAGTTCAGTTCTAGTTCAGTTCTAGTTCAGTTCTAGTTCAGTTCTAGTTCAGTTCTAGTTCAGTTCTAGTTCAGTTCTAGTTCAGTTCTAGTTCAGTTCTAGTTCAGTTCTAGTTCAGTTCTAGTTCAGTTCTAGTTCAGTTCTAGTTCAGTTCTAGTTCAGTTCTAGTTCAGTTCTAGTTCAGTTCTAGTTCAGTTCTAGTTCAGTTCTAGTTCAGTTCTAGTTCAGTTCTAGTTCAGTTCTAGTTCAGTTCTAGTTCAGTTCTAGTTCAGTTCTAGTTCAGTTCTAGTTCAGTTCTAGTTCAGTTCTAGTTCAGTTCTAGTTCAGTTCTAGTTCAGTTCTAGTTCAGTTCTAGTTCAGTTCTAGTTCAGTTCTAGTTCAGTTCTAGTTCAGTTCTAGTTCAGTTCTAGTTCAGTTCTAGTTCAGTTCTAGTTCAGTTCTAGTTCAGTTCTAGTTCAGTTCTAGTTCAATTCTAGTTCAATTCTAGTTAGTAACATGATCAGCCAGATGGATGGACAACATCATATCGGACCAACAAGAGATTTTATGTTGAAAACAACGATCCGATTTTAAGCATATACAATAGGTTCCATCCTTGAACCTAAGTAAAAGTTTGCGCTAAAATTTGTCTAAATATCTTTAAAATTTCACAGATAACATGATGATATTTTGACGTAAATATGGATGGACGGACATGTTTAGCACGAAACAGAAATCAATTCCAAATCAGTAGGTTTTCCCGACCATTAATAATATTCCAATATAAAGTAACTTAAATGATGTTCTTATTAAGATATTAACCTTAGTTCAACTTTTTAACCTCAACTTTTTTTTTCAAAATTCTCCCTTTTTAAAGATTTATGCTCAAAACAAAGTGTACAACAAATGTTTTGCATTAATTGAAAGGGTTTTTATTGTTGTTATACTTGTTTTCTTGGGGGTTTTGTTATGATTATATAGAAAATTATTTATGGTTGCCATACGTACGGGATTTTAATCAAAACAACAAGCTACAACAACCACAAAAAAAAACTCCAAATTTGGATATCAAAACAAAAAAATCTTACCAAACCAAGAAATCAAAAAGTATGAGAAAAAAAGAGTAAAAAATTAAATTCCCTTAAAAAAATAACAACAACAACAAAAATATACATCATGCGTTAATAATAAGAAAAAAACAACAAAAGTATGATAAAAACAAACCTTAACAGGAAAATTAAAAGAGTTACGAAGAGGGGATTGCATGAAATATCGAATTATTATGCACATGATTTGTTAACATACATACGTTATTAACTTGAGATACGTTAAAAAAAATACGGTACAATTTTGAACTTAAGTATCTGTGCTACGGTACAGTTTTGTTTGTTTATGGCAAAATGTCAACAACTTTTTAAAAGAAAACGTCAGTTTGTCGCTTTGTGTTTAAAATATTTACCCATGCTTCGTTCTTAAATTTCTTCTAAGGTATTGAACTCTTTTATTGTTGTTGTTGTTGTTAGTAGCGTGTTTACGAAAATGGTTTGTTTACCTTTTTTAAATATTAAAAAAATACTCTCTTACTCACGCTTACAAAAACAAACATTTTTAATAGTTGTCACTTGTAAGGGAGTGAAATGGCAACAACAACAAAAGAAATGGAAAAAAGGTAAATATTTAAAACAAAAAGAAAAAGCATCAGGTTTCATTCAAAATCGATCGACACAGATATGTTTTCTATATTTTACCCATATTTACTTTAATGCTAAACATTGGCACTTCTTCTCTTACAGGCAGTCATTTTTTAAGCAAAATTTTACCCGTTGCAGGCTTTTTAGTTACTTTTATCGGCAAAAAAAACCTTTTAATGGCTTTTTATCTTTAATCATAATAAGTCTTTAATTTCCAACACATTGTGGTGGCTGTTCTATTGTTTTCTCAACTCAAGCAATCATCCCATCCATCCATTCATCCATCGACTACTATTTAATCTCTGTTACAGAGACAAGGGGATATTATTGCCTTTTCACACACACACTGTAACAATATACCAGCATTTTTAAGAGGTGCTACTTTAGTCATGCAATTTTGATTGCTGCCACTATAAAAAGAAATCTAAAAAAAATATATCCATTAATGATCAATTATTGTACAATAACAGGGAAGCAATTTTTTAGGAATTGAACAACAAAGAGCTCAAATTGTTAAGAATAAAGAAAATATATAGACGGGTTTGCCTGATATTAGTGGACTTGAGTCAATTATGAGTAAGTCTTAAGATTTACTGAAAAGGGGTTCTGAAACGAATTTTGAAGGAAGTTTAAATATGGAATTGAGGTCCTAAAATGTAACGCTTGTCAAAATTTGGTAGAGTGATTAATGTTGTTATGAGACATCCATATTTTCTAAGATCTTTTATGGGGCTGGAGTCAATTATCTATTGACTACTGTATGAACTGGTCTATGGACTAGTATATTAACTGGTCTGTGGACTAGTCTACTGGCTAGTCTGTGGACTAGTACACTGGCTAGTCTGTGGACTAGTACACTGACTAGTCTATGGACTAGTCTACTGACTAGTATGTGGAATAGTCTACTGGCTAGTCTGTGGACTAGTCTACTGACTAATCTGTGGACTAGTCTATGGAGTAGTCTACTGACTAGTATGTGGACTAGTCTACTGACTAGTATGTGGAGGACTAGTCTACTAACTAGTATATGGAATAGTCTATGGGCAAATCTTTTGACTAGCATATGGACTAGTCAGTAGTAGTATTGAAAATACTATGGACTAGTATATTAACTAGTCTGTAGACTAGTCTGAGGACTAGTCTACTGACTAGTCTGTGGACAAGTCTACTGGCTAGTATGTCTATTCCACTGACTAGTATGTGGACTAGTCTACTGACTAGTCTATGGACAAATCTTTTGACTAGCATAAGGACTAGTCAATTAGTATATTAACTAGTCTATGGGAATATCTTTTGACTAGCATATGGAATAGTCAAAAAACTAGTCAGTAAGTGTATTTAAAATACTATGGACTAGTCAATGAAATAATTCTGTTCTAGTATATGGACTAGTCTACTGACTAGTCAATAGGCTAGCTTATTGAGTGTATGTATAAACTTACTGACCAGTCTATTGACTTATCTATGATATAGTATATGGACTAATATATTGACTAGTATATGAACTAGTCTACTAAATAGTATATTTACTCTTCTATGGATTAAGTTATGAAATAGTATATTGACTAACTTACTGACTGGTCTATTCACTATCCTATAGGACAATCTTTTGACTGATATATGGACTAGTCAGTAAGTGTATTGAATAGTCTATGGGCTAGTCTATTGACCAGTCTATGGTCTAATCTTTTGACTAGTATATGGACTAGTATACTGAGTAATCAATGGACTAGCATATTGAAAAGTCAATTGACTAGTCTATGTACAAACTCATTGTCTTTGTCTATGGACTAGTGCATTGACTTGTATATGACATATTCTATGGTCTAATATATTGACTCGTCTATTGATTAATATTTTGACAAATTTATGTACCACTTTAGTGACAGGTCTATGGACTAGTATTTTATCTATTGACCTGCTTATAAACCATGAAGGGAAATTTAGGAAAAAATAATCCCAATAATTAAGAAAATCCAGTAAAACTATCACTTTTATTATGTATTTAGAGAAAACCAGAAAATTTTCACACATTTGATTCCATTTGACAAGAAAACACAAACCTCCATCATCATCACGATCATTATCTAGTAAAAAAGCAACACCTCTTTAAAACTACCAGCAGATATGGCAAGTAAAAGAAAGACCACAAAACAGCAGCAGCAGCAGTAAGTAAATGCCTCAATACTAGAACCAAAAAAGTGTTGAAAATTCAATTTGTTATTTGCAGCAAAATGTATAGATTGTTTTTAAAACAAAAATCAACCGGCATATATACATGCATCTAGAAAAGAGAGTGTGAATAATGCAACGTGCCTAAAGTACTATACTACAATACGAATTGAATAAAAGAAACAAATACAATTGTAAAACTGTAAATGCATTGAACTGCCGTATACAATTTTGTTTCCTTTAAACCCTGTGAAAAAAAAAACAAATAAAATTTTTGAAAAACCCTGAACTTGAGTTATTGAACACATACAACAAATTGCAACTTTATTCTTAATGCATTCCTGCCACACTATGTAGCATTCAACATCACCATCCTCAAACGGATACAAACAACATCATCGTCATTTGTAAATTTTAAATTACATCAAATTGAACTTCAATCATACGCCAGTCAAGCAGCCCTGGCAGTCAGTCTGCCTGGTAGCCTGGCATGCACGTGGTACGATTAAATACTACAATAAAGAAAAAAAACATAAAAATAAACAAAATAAATGTAATTAAAATTGAGTAGTGTTAAAAGCAACAAAAAAAAAATGTTGTACACATCTTTCTTTCCAATTTATTTTTTGAAGTGAGTTTTAATGAAAATTGATGAAATTAGAATTGAAAAGAGGTTTTTCTTAATTTGAAATATGACATTTTAAATATATTGGCATTTTGATTGAACTATAGTAGTAGCTGTAGTTTAAGTAGGATCAGTGGGAATCAAGAAGAGTTCCAGTATTCGATTATTAATCGGTTTTTCACTAAACACAACATGAAAGTCCATCTGAGATTTTATCTATTGACTACTTACGAATCTACTATAAGTTATTGACAGATACATTGACTGTTCTATTGACTAGTCAATGAAATAGTCTTGCCTATGGACTATTCTTTATTTACTTATCTATGGACTAGTCTAAAGAGTAGTCTTCGGAGTAGTCTGTTGTCTATGTAGTATATGGACTAGTCTAATGAGTAGTCTGCTGTCAAGATTATAGACTAGACTATGGACTAGTCTACTGCCTGGTCTATCGACTTGTCTATTGACTCATATATTGACAGACCTATGGACTATTCTGTTGCATAGTCTATAGATCAATATATTGACTGATCTATGGACAAGTCTACTGACTATGAACTAGTTTATGAACTACTATATTGACTAATTTATTGACTGGTCTATGGACTAGTCTATTGACTATGGACTAGTCTATCTATTGCGAATATATTTACTATAGGCTATTGACAGATACATTGACTGTTCTATTGACTAGTCACTGAACTATACTTGCCTATGGAATATTCTTTATTAACTTATCTATGTACTAGTCTATTGACTAATATATTGACTGGTCTTTGAACTAGTCTGTTGCATAGTCCATAGATCAATATATTGACTGATCTACGGACAAGTGTACTGACTATGAAATAGTTTATGAAATGGTATATTGTTTAATTTATTGACTGGCCTATTGACTATGGACTAGTCTAATGTCTAGACTATGGACACGTCTATCGACTAGTCTATTGACTAAAATATTGACTGGTCTATAGACTAGTCTGTTGCCTAGTCTATGGACTAACGTATTGCCTGAGGACTAGTCTATGGACTCGTCTAGTGACTAGTCTATGGACTAGTTTATGAACTAGTCTACAGCCCAGTCTATGGACTAATTTATTGACTGGTCCATAGACTAGTCTATTGACTAGTCTGTTGCCTAGTCTATAGACTAGTCTAGGGACTAGCCTACTGTCTGGTTTATTGACTAGATTTTGGTCTATTGATTCATATATTGACTGGTTTATGGACTAGTCCATTGTCTAGTCTATGGATCATTATTTGGCCAAGTCTATTAAGCAGCTTATAGACTAATCTATGGACTAGTCTAAGTGCCTAGTCTGGAAACCTAAAAACAAACTCAAGAACTTGTCTTAAATTTAATAAACATTAAACCTCAATCAATCTATTCCAGCCACTAGATAGACAGACATACTTCTCAAATTATTATTTAAAATATTTCACAGTGTATTGCAACGGAAATTCAGATTACTGGCAAAAAAATCTGTTTTCACTTAATTGATTTTATTCGCGTATGTATGTATCTCTATTAATGCAGTTGCTTCAGCTGCTGCTATTATTATTGTTATTTTTTTCACATTTCATTTGATTTAATTTAATAAGATTCACTACAAGTCATTTTCAATTCTACGAATTCACATTGACTAAAAACTGTTTTATTGAAAAAAACAATTTTTTTACTCGTACAGAACTTTCAGTACATGATAAAATGAAGTGATTCATTCATTCATATTTAGCAACTGTTTTTTTTTTTTTATAATATTTTTAAAAATATTTTTTTTCACAGAGCTATATTCTGGAGACGTAGTAAAGGAAGAAGAAAAAATCTCAAATTATAAGCGCCGGTAACTGCATACATGTTTATAGTGATGGAATACATATTCAAGTGCATCGAATTACTATTTTTTTTTTTTTAAATTTCAAAACATTTAGAACAATACATTGTAGTAGTACCGGGGAATGAAATACGATTACAAGTGTCATGATATGATCATGGTGGTGGCGTCAGTATTTTTTTGTTTTTTTGGTTACAAATGACTAATGATAGCGTTTATAAGTATATTAAGTTTGAAAAAGGAATATAAACGCTGGAAAATATACTCTATGCTCTGGAGTAAAAATGCTTAAGTTTTTGAAATTGAACTTTTTGAAATTAATTTAAAATTTAAAAAATCAAAAAGGCCAAGACTTTTGAACAGTTAATGATAGGTAATGGCATTATCTTTTAGAAACTTGTATAAGTTTTAAAAAAGCTTAATATATTACTTTTTAATGCGAAATCAGACTTTTTTCAAAATTGGAAAAAAAAAACAATTTTCTGAAAAATTTTAAAGAAATTAGAAACACTTTGAAAATGTTAATTAATTCAAAATTTCCTAAAAAAAAAATTGAAAATTTCTTTAAAGAAAATATCTCACGAGATTAATCTCATGGGATCTCGAAGAGTTTCTTTAAGGAAATCTCAATCTGAAAACCTAATAGAATCTGATAAATCCTTCTAAGTGTTATAACTAAGAGAATCTATAAAATTTCTTTAAGGAAAATACTGCTGTGCCTAAGTATAACATTATAAAATGAAAATATTTCATAGAATCTCAGAAAATGTCATAGAAAATCTGTATAAACCATTTCTCGATCGAAATTCATCACACCTCTTCAAATCAGTCTGTTTCAAATCGTTCAAATTCCATTACATACCGGATTATCTCGGGGAAAAATATCACATCGAATCTGAGGAAATATCTGAGAGGATTTCAGAAAGCGCCAGAAAGAAACTAATAGATAATGAGCAAATTGTGAAAGCTTTTGTATGAAAAACTCAAAGAAAACTTCGGAGTGATTCTGAAGAGATATCTCAGAGAATTTCAGAACGTGTGAGAAAGGAACTAATTGATAGAATTTGAGAAAATTCGTAAAAATATTTTAATTATTAAAAGAAAATATCACAGGGAACTGAGAAATTGAGAAAGCTTTTGTGTGAAAAACTCGAGCTAAACTTCAGAGTGATTCTGAAGAGATATCTCAGAGAATTTTAGAATGTGTCAGAAAGAAGCTAATAGATAGAATCTGAGAAAATATCGAAGTAGGTTTTATGAAGTGCCAGAAAGAATCTAATAGATAATGAGCAAATTAAGAAAGCTTTTTTAGATTAAAAACTCGAGGAAAACTTCAGAGTGATTCTGAAGAAATATCTTGGAGAATTTCAGAACGTGTGAGAATGAAACTAATGAATAGAATTTGAGAAAATATCGTAAAAATATCTTAATTAGTAAAAGAAAATATCACAGGGAACTGAGAAATTGAGAAAGCTTTTGTATGAAAAACTCGAGCAAAACTTCAGAGTGATTCTGAAGAAATGTCTCAGAGACTTTGAGAACGTGTCAGGAAGAAACTAATAGATACGATATGAGAAAATATCATAAAAATATTTGAATTAGAAAAAGAAAATATCTCAGGGAACTGAGAAATTGAGAATGCTTTTGTAAGAAAAACTCGAGGAAAACTTCAGAGTGATTTTGATGAAATATATCTTAGAGAATTTCAGAAAGTGTCAGAAAGAAACTAATAGATAAAATCTGAGAAAATATCACAGGCAACTGAGTCAATCTAAAGAAAATATTTCAGTGAATAATAGATTATAAGAAAATTTCTTAGAGAATCAAACAAAAGTTTTTATAAAGAAAATATCACAGCAAATCTGGGAAAATATCTCAGACATTTGGAAAAAAATTTTTGTTCGAGTATCTATGAACGTTCCTATAATAGTCATTTAATAATTTAAGAAAATCCCCCAAAAAAATCTCTATATTTTTCAAAAATTTTCTTTAAAATTCTTTAGAATTTCTTTCTTAATTTTTTTAATTTACTTCAAACTGTATGAAATTATTATTAATGAATAAATTATTATTTCAGGCTCGAGTTCAAATCCTAACTAGAGCAGAAAAATTGCTCAAATTGTAAATTTTTCGAATAATTCTTTAGAATTGAGAAAAATATAGATATTTTAAAAATTAGCTTTGAGAATTGAATCAACAACTGTTGATTTCTTAAAGTAAAAAATTTTATTAAAAATTATGTCAAATTCTATCTGTCAAGTTTAACAAAAATGTCAAAACAATTTGAAATTAAATTGTTTTTTTTTAAGTAGATTTTGTTATAAATTAATTGCTTTTACCTTTTTCTATTATAATTTTAATAATTTTTTTTTATTAAAATTGTAAATTAAATTTTTTTTATTTAATTATTCCATTAAGTTTTGCTTTTTAGGTTGAAAATTTTTTTGTTATTTGTTGACTTTTCAATACTTTTTTTGAAAAAAATTATGCCGACTAAACAATTTATTTATTTAATTTATTATTATTTTGTTAAACAATAAATAATTTCACTCAATTTTGTTTTGTTGTTATTAATTTAATTTTAATTTAAAATTTTCATTAGTTTAAAGCGTTTTTTTGTTTAATCTTTTAACAATTTTTGTAAATTTTTTTAATAAAGTATTTTTTTCAAGATTTGTTGCTGTTGCAAATTTCTTTCGTTTTTTTATTATTTATTTATTAATAATTTTTTTTTGCTTGTGATAAAATTTTTGTTGGTTTTTCTTTACACTTTTTGTTAGTTATTTATACTTTTTGGTTTTTGGAAATTTTTGTGTGAATTATTGGCAGCGAAAAACAAATATAATGAAACAAACTTATATAAAAATTTTTAATTAATTTCTTTTTTAATAATTTTTTTATATCAAGCTTTTTTTGTTTAGCTTTAGCTCTTTTTTTTTGGTGGATTAAAGAATATTTTCTTTGAAATTTAATTAAATGGAGAAAACGCAAATACACTTGCCGAGCAAAATGAAATTAAATAGAACACACAATAAACAGATGGATGGTTGGTTGGTTGGTTGCTTAGTTGTTTGATTTGCTGGGATTGATTTGTTTTAATTTTTTTTTTTTTTAATTTAATATCTTATGATATTTTTCCTTTCTTTTTATAGGAGAGTAATTTTACTACTTATACAGGCTTGTTAGCTGGTTTTAAATAGTATTAGTTAAAATTTGTTTGATTTTGTGGCATAAGAAAAAACATATTCTCTGGATACACATGCTTCCACAATTGTATCTGTAGCTATAGTTTAATGTTTTCTATAGAATTTAAATGGTATTTTTAAAAATTTGCTCTCTTTTAGCGTGTTTTTTAATTATTTTTCTTTCTTTTTATTTAGATTATTTCACTGTTAAATTTAGCCGTAATAAAGCGTTCACACTCACAAAAAAAATATTAACGCACAAGAATTTCACTTTATAATATCAAGTCCATGATAAATCTTATAGATGACATAAATGACGAAGTTGTCAAACAATAACAACAACAACAATTACAATTAAAAAAGAAAAATATTTATACGATGTTATTCACTACGACGACGTTAACGTTGACGACTTTTACTCACACTCACAGAACAATGACGGCGACGACGACAACGACTACGACAACAAATGCTGTGGCTGGTTTTTTTACTACGTAATAATTTGTAGCACCTTTAAATTATGTTTATAGGGAACAGATCCCGTTGACTACTTTATGACGTTTATTATTATTTATTTAAACAAGTCGTAGATTCCTCAAAAAAAAAACAAAAATCACTAAACTAAAAACCGCTTAAATTCTTAAACAAAAACACACACACACGTTTTGTTTTAATTTTGTGTAACTGACTCTCTCTCTTAACTAGATTTAATAACTGGTTTAGTGTTTCTTATATGAAAATCTATATCCGAAACAAATTTTTCTTCTTTTTTTTGATATTTGAAATGTTTGTTGGTTGTTGGAGTAACAAAATGTACAAATAAAAAAACGCTTTAAAAACGACGTTGAAATAACGTTACACGTTTGCGAGTATGTTGCATGTTAGCCGGCATAAACAAGACTAAATGCGGTAAATGCGCTACGAGTACGAGATGGTTATAAAACGCCGTTTAACTAGAAAATCTCATAGATTGTTTCATTGCCTTTACATTCCGCTCACTTACGCACACACTCACTCAATCACTCGCTCACCCCATATACACAGGCTCGCACTACCAACACACTTAATAGCTACTACGTAAAGTTCGAAAATATCTTTTAAATGAAAATAAATTAATTCCAGTTGAATACAAATAAACATTTTTTCAGTTCTTCAATTCTCATTTTTATGGCCATTTTTCGTTTATTTTTCATTTAATTACTCACACTCTCACGCTCTCTCTCTGCAGCATTGAAAAAAATATTCCATTTTGTTTCTTTTGTGGAGAAAAATTAAATGTTTTGTTTATTTTTCGTTCGTTTTTTTTCGTCTTTGTCGTTAGTTCTCTTTAGAAAACAAAATCCACTATGAAGTGAAGGAGAATGAGTGAAATAATGTAAATAATACAAGTGTATGGAAAAATAGTGATAATGTTGACAATTGCTGATTTTCGAAAAGCTCTAAAGTTGGGAGAAAGAGACCCGTTATTCGTGAAAAAGCTCAAAACCTTTGAACCAACGATGGCAACCGTTTCCGAACGCTGAAAATATAGCGGTATACTATTGGTAATGACGTTTTAGCGGTAACGTTATTTTGATACATATATATGAGAGGTGATGTATTTTATCGGTTCCGATAGCTATGCGGTACCCAGCAATGCATGCGCAAAAGACAGTAATTTTCACTAACGTCTAACAAACTAGTTGGCTCTAATTAGTATCTCGTCACGAATGTACATTTTTCAAATGAGTCTGAAGAAAGTTGACACGTTAGTATCCCTTTTGTAGGCGAGAGCCATCACTTAACTGACGCCAAGTAATCTAGAGAGTAAACAATTAAGCGAAAAAGTTCCAATGTCATGTATTGAAATGTTTACTGTGTTTTTGTTATCTATGAATTGAAGATTGACTTCCTCCTAGGTGGGTAGAGGTAACCCTAAGTACTGCATTAAATAGCTAGTTCGGGACTGTCTCCTCGAACTGCTGAGTAACGTTGTTGTTGTAACAGATCAAACTAGATAATAATCTGATCAAATGTACTACTTCAATGAAATGCATACATAAGTCTATTGGACAAAGAGAAGTAGAGTTGACTGAGCAATTGAGTAATATTTGCTGGGTATCATGAGGACCCTGACCAAAAGTTGGGTATTCGTTGAGGACAAACAATATATGCCAGTAGAGTTAGAAGCCTGTTGCTCCATCCCGATATCTCTTGTACCAAATATACACCGGTTTTCCGCGTTACGTTCTCTTCAATATCTGCTTTGGGCGATCTTCAACTACGATCTTCATGTGGCATCCTAAGACTGGGGTATTGATGGCGTCTTAATGAATGTTGTTCAAAGCTGATGTACATATGGATTGATTCCTTGTATACAACTTCGCAACTAGCGGTGACGTTAAATAAGCTTATTAATAGAAATGTTGGAAAACTACAGAAATTATAGCTATACCCTAATGTAATTCTGAATACTGACCGATGGATATATATAAATATGTCATTTCATTGGTTGACTGGTTAATGTTGTAGTTCACTGCATGTAAACGCTCAAGGAACTCGAATTAGTATAAACACACCACTCGTCCCACATATCTTTGTATATACTAATGTCATAATAGATCCAGCCTGTAGCAGTCAAATATCTCATTTAGTCTGGATCCGGATAATTTACCAAGGTTGGATATGATATATTTGCCAAGGAATCGTTTTCTTTTGACAGCTTGTGGAAGTCGCATAGACAGTCGAAAAGGGTTTTCCAGTTTTCTCTGTTATTGAAACTGCGATCCTTCCATTTCTCTCAAAAGTTTTTTTACTCACTTTACTCATTTTTATCGACAACCATAATTTACCAGATCATCAGTCTGGTTTTCAATGTGTTGAAGCATTAAACAGTGACATTGATCTGTGGGCAATGTCAAAAATCAAAATTTAGCATCTCACAATAAAAGTGCCGATAAAAGAGAACCACCACATACTATGTTTTCTGAAAAACAGGCAAGATTTCCTGATGAGCTGCCTGGTCATCCCATTATCTAAATTTTGACAAATTTATCTAATGTAGTTTTGTCGATACTGGAAGTAATGGTTCTTTCTGTGCTTTACTATGTAAAAATTCGTAGTCGAACTACAATACTTCCCGTTACTATTCGCGATGATACAGAATTTCCAATCTTAACTTGCCTAAGGGAACATAAAAGGGTCTGGTTTTGACAAAGGAATATTCGGTTAACAGTTGCTGAACAATAAGGCTATTTGCTCCTCTTAAATCAATGGTTTGTTTCTAATGCATTTATAGCAAAATTTTAAGACTGAGATAGATTTATTATATGTAGTTTTGATTGCGCTGATACTTCTCACGAAATGCGCCATTCTACAGACATCAAAGACTATCCAAGTTTACATTTACATATAAAAAGGTGGTAATCATGGCGTATGGCGTCGAGGACAATTAGAGTTCTCCAAACAATACAAAGAAGTTAGATCTATATGAAACCTTTAACAGAATCTCCTCAACCTCCGAACTGATATACTAGAACTCAACCAAGTAACCTACCGGAGGCACCCAACCACTAACATTTTGTTGGTGGCCTATAAAAAATCACTAAAATGTGATAATAAAAATTTACAGTTGGCATTACTAACAGTGATGCAAAGCAAATAAAAAAAGACTATGTACCAGTCACCAGAGTGTTTCAATTCACCGGCAAACAAACAAAACAATACACACACAAACATCACCATTCACTTGCTCAGTACTTTATCATACATATAGAAACCAATAATTCTCTGACTGTTCAAAAGCAGAAGATTTTTTCAATTGTTGTAGCTATTATGGTTGTCGTTTCAGTTCCACAACAAAACGAACGAATAACAAACTAAAAAGAAAATAGCTAAAAAATAAATAATAATGGCTGGCTGACTGACTCACTAACTGACTGTCTAAGTGTCTATATGAATGTATGTTTGTATATTTGTAACTTATATAGTGTTTCTTTTTCATTACGTTTCATGTTTCATATTCCATAGATTGCGTCAGCGCATTAAATCCAAACATGACGTTCTCAAAGATACTCCAAGTATCTGTTATATACAAAAGATTGCTGCCAATGTTATTTGTATTGTATAACTGTTATAAGGTAAAAAAAAACAACTTTTTAAGTAAACAAACTGTTAAGTTATTAACAGAATGTTATTAACAGATCCCCTTAATTAAAAGTGTATAACACATGTGCTGCTTGTTTTTTACATTACGCATACCCTCTTCTAGATTTGTTTTTTTGTAGTCATTTGAAAACAAAAAAAAAACTGTTATAACTGCTTCATTAAAGACATTCCTTAAGTTATTAAATAATTTGTTTTCTTAATTGGCATGATCTCACTTAAATAATATTAATCATCATTTATTAATTAGATCACATGTATGGAAATAATGTACATCATATTTATATAGAAAATGATATATAAAATTAAAAAACTGAAACTAGTAGAAGCTTGAGTGAATTACATATGTATCGTTCTTGAAGGATTTTAGTGTGAAAAAAACCATCAATAATATTTCTCATACAACTTCGATCGGAGTAGAGCAACATGATTAATCCTAATCTCAATGATTACCCAATTTGTGGTTATTGTCTCAATAATACCCCCGATTTTTAACTGATTACGTGTCTAGATTCTGAATAAGTATGCTAGACTATAGACTAGACTTTAGACTAGACAATAGACTAGACTATAGACTAGACTATAGACTAGACTATAGACTTGACTATAGACTAGACTATAGACTAGACTATAGACTAGACTATAGACTAGACTATAGACTTGACTATAGACTAGACTATAGACTAGACTATAGACTAGACTATAGACTAGACTATAGACTAGACTATAGACTAGACTATAGACTAGACTATAGACTAGACTATAGACTAGACTATAGACTAGACTATAGACTAGACTATAGACTAGACTATAGACTTGACTATAGACTAGACTATAGACTAGACTATAGACTAGACTATAGACTAGACTATAGACTAGACTATAGACTAGACTATAGACTAGACTATAGACTAGACTATAGACTAGACTATAGACTAGACTATAGACTAGACTATAGACTAGACTATAGACTAGACTATAGACTAGACTATAGACTAGACTATAGACTAGACTATAGACTAGACTATAGACTAGACTATAGACTAGACTATAGACTAGACTATAGACTAGACTATAGACTAGACGATAGACTAGACTATAGACTAGACCTAATAGACTAGACTATAGACTAGACTATAGACTAGACATAGATACTAGACTATAGACCTAGACTCATAGACTAGACTATAGACTAGACTATTAGACTAGACTATAGACTAGACTATAGACAGACTATAGACTAGACTATAGACTAGCACTATAGACTAGAACTATAGACTAGACTATAGACTAGACTATAAGACTAGACTATAGACTAGACTATAGACTAGACTATAGACTAACTAGACATAGACTATGCAGACTAAGACAGACTTGACTAGATCTATAGACTAGACTATAGACTAGACTATAGACGTAGACTATAGACTAAGACTAATAGACTAGAACTATAGACCTAGACATAGACTAGACCTAGACTAGACTATAGACTAGACTATAGACTAACTATATACTAGACGATAGACTAACTATAGACTAACTATAGACTAGACCTATGACTAGACTATAAAGACTAGACGATAGACTAGACTTATAGACTAGACTATGACTAGACTATAGACTAGACTATAGACTAGACTATAGACTAGACTACTAGACTATAGACTAGACTATAGACTAGACTATAGACTAGACTATAGACTAGACTATAGACTAGACCATAGACTAGACTATAGACTATACTATAGACTAGACTATAGACTAGACTATAGACTAGACTATAGACTAGACTATAGACTAGACTATAGACTAGACTATAGACTAGACTATAGACTAGACTATAGACTAGACTATAGACTAGACTATAGACTAGACTATAGACTAGACTATAGACTAGACTATAGACTAGACTATAGACTAGACTATAGACTAGACTATAGACTAGACTATAGACTAGACTATAGACTAGACTATAGACTAGACTATAGACTAGACTATAGACTAGACTATAGACTAGACTATAGACTAGACTATAGACTAGACTATAGACTAGACTATAGACTAGACTATAGACTAGACTATAGACTAGACTATAGACTAGACTATAGACTAGACTATAGACTAGACTATAGACTAGACTATAGACTAGACTATAGACTAGACTATAGACTAGACTATAGACTAGACTATAGACTAGACTATAGACTAGACTATAGACTAGACTATAGACTAGACTATAGACTAGACTATAGACTAGACTATAGACTAGACTATAGACTAGACTATAGACTAGACTATAGACTAGACTATAGACTAGACTATAGACTAGACTATAGACTAGACTATAGACTAGACTATAGACTAGACTATAGACTAGACTATAGACTAGACTATAGACTAGACTATAGACTAGACTATAGACTAGACTATAGACTAGACTATAGACTAGACTATAGACTAGACTATAGACTAGACTATAGACTAGACTATAGACTAGACTATAGACTAGACTATAGACTAGACTATAGACTAGACTATACTAGACTATAGACTAGACTATAGACTAGACTATAGACTAGACTATAGACTAGACTATAGACTAGACTATAGACTAGACTATAGACTAGACTATAGACTAGAATAGACTAGACTATAGACTAGACTATAGACTAGACTATAGACTAGACTATAGACTAGACTATAGACTAGACTATAGACTAGACTATAGACTAGACTATAGACTAGACTATAGACTAGACTATAGACTAGACTAGACTATAGACCGTACTAAACGAAACTCATGATGCAGTATTTCGCGGTTCAAAGCAAAACCATAAAAGTTATCTAAATCGAATGCTTACTCATATCGTGTAAAAATAGTCTAAGTTTTAAAACTATAACTTAGATTTAATATATTTCTCTAAAAGTTTAATATAATCTTCAAAAGTTAACCTTCTTCTCCTGCTACCTGCTTGACCTTATAAAACAGCCATGCTCGTCTTTCAATTAGTTTTAAATAACAAACAAAAAAAAAAAAAAGATTTCTCAAATCTCTGCTCATTAAAGATTTTATAAATTAATTCATTATACAGTTTTGTTGGCAAAATAATCTTTTAATCTTTCCAAACAGAATGTTCGCACAAAACCAGCAGTAAAAGTATTAATCTTGGTCATCTTGCAGAGAAGCATGACTTATATTTCAAGGAATCTAAATAAATAATCCTAAAAGTTATGTCATTCATTTTACTCTATACTGCAATTATATAAAAGCGAACATTTTTTATTAATGTAGAAAGCTTCGTTTTTTGTTGTTGTTAAAAAAGGATAAAAATATAAATACATATTTTGTTTTTTGCTAATTTGTCTGTTACATTTTTTTTTAAAGTAATTTGTCATATTTTTTTTATTGTCGTACATATTTTGTGATTTTTTTTTTCTTTCTTTTGTAATTAAAAATTTTAATTTTTTATGAAATCTAATATCAAGGAGTACATTAAAAAAATGAAGCGTTGAAATTCAAGCGTAGAGAAATTGTTTAATGAGCAAAACATACTTCAGAGTTTAGTACCACGACTGCGACGACAATAACACCACCAACAAGAACAACAACAACTGGTGGAACAGTAAGTGCTTACTCCATCGGCACTTCATCAACACCCGACCAAAAACTTCAGCATAGAAATATTCATCACCATAATAGTGATGATGGTGATGATGAGGAAAAATGACGATACTTGTCTGATGGTGATGGCGGCGGCCACCACCATTATCATCATCAGCAGCAACAACAACAACAACAACAACTATAAAATACTAAGCAATAAAATGGAAAACAAATTGTAGGAAAAATAATTATAAAAAATATGAAATATACATAATAATAAAGTAAGCAATCAAACAAATAATAAAATATGAAAATAGTTAAAGAATTTATGTATTTTGGAGTAGGTACTACTAGGGAACAACAAAATATATAGAAATTATAGATGTATATAGTCATTCATTTAGTACTAAATGGAATGTGATGAGTGATTGAGTGAATGAAGGCGACATGTGCGTAAATGTGTATAATTTGGAAAATAAATATATTTTCTTATTGTTAATATTAATCAAGGTAATAATTAATAATCCATAGACAGCATAGTTCGAACAATGCATTTTAAATGGAGTCGCAACTACACTGTTTCCCAGTGTAGGGAGTTAATAGAAAATTAATTGTTCAAATTATCTTAACAAATCTTTTCAGTGAAAATGGATTGTTGATAAAAAAAATAAATTTTTTAATTCAAATTTTATTTAAGTGGAATTTAAAATTGTTTGGTGAAAGATGCAAGTTTTAGTGAAATATAAAATGTTTAGTGATAAAATCAATTTTGAATTAAAAAAAAAAATCAACTTCTAGAGAAAAATTAAATTTATAGTGAAAATTGCAATTTTTTGTGAAAAGTGCAATTATTTGTGAAAAATACTATTTTTAGTGAATAGTGAATTTTTAGTGAAAAATGCAATTTTTGGTAAAAAATTTAATTTTTGATGAAAAGTGTTATTTTTAGTGAAAAGTGTAATTTTTAGTTAAAAATTTAATTTTTATTGAAAAATGCAGTTTTTAGTGAAAAATGCAATTTTTAGTGAAAATATAATTTTTAGTAAAAAAATGCAATTTTTAGTGAAAATTTTAATTTTTTCTGAAAACTGTAATGCAATTTTAGTGAAAAAGTGTAATTTTTAGTGAAAAATGCAATTTTTAGTGAAAAGTGCAATTTTAGTGAAAAATGCAATTTTTAGTAAAAAGTGCAATTTTTAGTGGAAAATGCAATTTTTAGTGATAAATGCAATTTTTAGTGAAAAATGCAATTTTTAGTGAAAAATGCAATTTTTAGTGAAAAATGCAAGTTTTAGTGAAAAATACAATTTTTAGTGAAAAGTGCAATTTTTAGTGAAAAGTGCAATTTTTAGTGAAAAGTGCAATTTTTAATGCAATGTACAATTTGTAGTGAAAATGCAATTTTTAGTGAATAATGCAATTTGTAGTGAATAATGCAATTTTTAGTGAAAAATGCAATTTTTAGTGAAAAATTGCAATTTTTACTGAAAAATTCAACTTTGAGTGAAATGTTACTTTGCAATGCAAAAATTAATAGTTTTTTCTGAAAAATGCAATTTTTAGTGAAAAGGCAATTTTTAGTGAAAAGGCAATTTTTAGGGAAAAATGCAATTTTTAGTAGAAAGGCAAATTTTTGTGAAAAGTGCAAGTTTTAGTGAAAAATGCAATTTTGAGTGAAATGTTACTTTGCAATGCAAAAAAGTGCAATTTTCAGAGAAAAGTGCAAGTTTTGCCTAAATATGCAACTATTGGTGGCAAACATTTTGCAATTTTGTGGTGGAATTTGCAATTTTTTGGTGAAATGCCACCTTTTAATGCAAAAAATAACATTTTCCCTGAAAAAGATGTTTTGGGAGAAAAGCGAATTGTTTTTAAAATTGCAATTTGCGGAAAAAAGTGCAAGTTTTGCCCAAATATGCAAGTATAGGTGAAAAAAAATGTTGTGCAAAAATTATATTCTAAAAAGTATGCAAAATCGAAAATGGCGATTGCGTATCTCGTCCACGCTTTATCTCACTAGGTCCAAGATATTTAAACTTGCGGAACATGTGTATATTGTCCCCGTGACTTGGTAGAACAGTGAGCTTCCCGCACTGTAAAGTTATCGTAATCGCGTTAACAGTGCCTAATGATTCATGGGATCCGTAAGGCGTTTAAAAGTTACCGGCTTGTCTGGAGCAGCATAAAAGTTATTGGCGGAACGCTAGAACATTGCGAATAGACCGTAACACCCATTCAGCGGCTTCTCTGCGGATGGATTTTGATTTTTAGCAAAGTGTTGCATCTGGTAAGAGTAAATGCTCGCGGACAGACACAACTGTTAATCACTAAACTCGTAAGGAAAATTTTAGTGATAAATTAACAATAATTTCAAAATCTGCTCCAATCCTTTAAATCGGTCACTTGTATAATTCCTGTATCGTTTTATGTAAGTATAAGATTCGTTTCGTTGACCTTGAGAAGCCACTAGAAATTCATAAGTATTTAAAGTATTAGCTACTGATTCCCTGGAACCGATCTCCTGACGAAATCTTTACCACTAAGATATTCAAATGGGACTACATTCCCACGACAGAAGGTGCTACGTACCACAATGATCTGAATTATTCGACCGGGAGTTGTTAACTCTAGCAACAACAATACAACAACGAAAATAATGGGACTTTCATTTGGAGAACTTGAGTGAAAAAGATCGACGTTTCTTTAAAGCGATCGGTGCTCTATTACATTCTGACAGCAAAACCCATTAATATGGGTTCATTTAAAGGTATTTCTCTAAACAATATATCAAAAGACTTCGGAAAGAAAAGAACTTACATACTATATCTATGATATTGTAAGCAGAAGTAGTAAATTTGAAAGACCTATCAGCACTACATTTTGAGTGTAGTGCTGATCCGCCAACTAATTAGATCTTGCAGCAGTTTCCTTCTTTCCTGCCCATTTCTGAACTTAATTGATTACATTTAGAATCTAAGATTTCCTAGAAACATTTTATAAAGTTTGAATATCACTTCAACTGTTGTAAAACTATTTGCGGTTCCAACAATAGACTTCATATCAAACTCTTGAAATTCCTTCAATCCACTTATGAAATGGTGTAATTATAATCGTTGTTGTTGTTTTTGTTTTCTATCATGTATTGTGTAACCATTAAGGAAATCATAAAGTATGTTTGGTCATAAGCAAAATTATTATTAAGCATATTAACTTCAGCCATAAACGGCTAGAAATCTACTTGAGCGCACAAACAATAAAACTATAATACTCATACCGTAACGTGTCATGTGTATGTGAGAGGAGGACCAAAACATTTTGATGCATTTACCTCAATACATTTGATGCATGATAAATAGTCAATCAATGCGTACAACAAACAAATATGAAAAAAAAATTAAACAAAAAACGTACGTATGTAAGTACCAGCGGAGTTTAAAAGTAAGTACGTCTGTCTGACGTTGTGTATCTGCATGGCTGTGTGTTAAAATGATGACACAACGGAAACCTCTCAATATTAACTTTTAGCTGACGACGTGTAAGAAAAAGATACAAGTTAGTTCAAGTCAAATTGCTAGTGGTAGTAGTAGTTCACAAAAACCCACACAGTACACACAAGGACAGACACTTTAACTACCATTGTTGGTTGTTGGTAGTTGAAGTTGATTTTCAAAATTGAACCCCCCGAACAACAAACTAACTAAACAGAGACACCAGTTGTATGGGACAGACAGACGACTAACTAACTACTGCCTTTTATTCGATCGATTGGTCGTTCCATTGGCAGTTGGTTGGGTTTTAATGTGCGAACAATTCCTAATGCGTTAAGTCAAGTCATATTATTAATTTACGTGTTAATATAAATATACATACTCATACTTATTTACTATACATATTTATATTTTATATAAAATAAATATTATTATTTTCTTGTTGTTGCTGTTGGACTGTTGCTGGCTGGTAGTGTTTGCATGTTTTATGGTTAAAGCGAGAAGTAGCAACAATATAAAAATAGGCCTAAAAATCGAACTTAACTCTATCCGTAAACAAAGCAACACAAGGCAAAAACAACATATGGATGTGTACAATCAGCACATCACACTTTGTACAATGTAGCAAATACGGGTCGGAAACGTGCATCAACGCCAATAACTAATCAATAAAGGTTAAAATGAATAGTATAAATATGAAATACAAAAATCAAGTACAGTGGTTATATTGGGGTTAAGTTTGAAATACTTTAAATTAAACTTTTTATATGGAAATCTAGAAAAAAACTAGTCGTCTCGGGCTCCCCATTCAACTTTAAATAAATCCACCTTCTCTTTAATTGCCCGGTCCAAGTCGTCAAGAAAAACTAATTCTAAAATATCTAATCGTGGTGAGATATATTGGTATAGATTTAATAAGCTACTGAGATATCTCACGGCTGCAGGCTGGAAATTATACTCTTAATAAAGCACATTACCTATCAAAACGGAGACCTTTGTACCATTAACCTGCCAAACAGTCAAAGTTCGACTCTACTTATCGCCTCCCCCGGGGCATGTTTCCTTGATGAAAGACCCTCATCTTGGTGTATTGTAATCCCGGGGTAAAGAGGTGCTACCACTACCTCTAGTCCGTCGGGACTATAAACTGGTGATGTCACTTCACTCCTCGGCTAGTTATTGGTATGATTTAACATGTGGTCTAACCAGAGAACCATATAATCCGGTACTACGGGTGGCCAGTTACCCGCAGGACTTGTCCTGGCTGGTCAGTTGGTTGAGGTTCCTTCGGGATCCACGGCTGTGGTTTAAACCCAAATTCACCGGAAGAGAATTTTGGTATAAGGACTGATATATCGTACACCTAATGGGTTGGATAATTCTCTCTTCAAGTGCTATGCTATGCTATGATTGCCTGTCACTCCGAAGCAAGATCTTTATGATCATGAGAATGGAACTGATGCGAAAATTGGTAAAAGATCGGGAAAGTCTCCATATATTGGATATTAGTACTAATTTAGTATGTCTTCTTACGCTTCGGGGAAGTAAATGGAGATATATGGTTATAGATATTCATAATCCTTTGTGATGTCTAAACTCCCCAAATCCTTAAATAGGAAAGCTTTGGCAGAAGCAAAATGTAAATTCAGGATCACGGGTCTATCTGGGTAAATAATAGTTATTTCAAATCATTTGATGAGACTAACGTAATATGGTTTACATTATTAACTTCGGGGCAGGAAGAGAGGAAAGTTTCAGAACTCCACAATGATCTTTGTGAACTTTTCATTCGATCTCCCTTTTATATCAGATTAGGAATACTAAACAGAAATATCAGATTTGAAAATCCAGATATATCTCCGGATTCCAAAATATCCTAGATAGCTGTATGAAAATCTGAAATGCTGGGATTTGCAATAAATTGAAACGGTCAAAGTTGTTTCTGCCAAACTGTAAAAAGATCTGAAACCAATCACAATCAAATTTCTGCTGTTATTCTTTTAAACAATTATACCCACTGTACCCCTGTACAGTATGTCTTAAGTCTATAATGATTGAACTATGCATGCATATACATAAGTACGTGAAGTACGACTCTTGGTAATCATTATTATGCGAAAACGCACTTATCATTAAAGATATAGTAGTGTTTTCATATACTAAATGTCTATCTAAATGTATAAGACGATGAGTGTATCCATAACGAGTGTGCCTGTGTGTGTAGTGTTTGAAAACAATGAAATGAATCTCAGCTAAAAACGACATACATAAAACAATAGTAACAATAATTTTTAGCAAAATAAATATAAAAACTATGTGAATATACATATATTTAGATACGAATGTTTGTACAAATAAATTTTGTACATGTGTGTTTGTGTGATAATGTGATGGTCTAAAAGCTTACACTGGTAACAAAAGAAAAAAGTTAATAATCATTATTCTTCTACCCACATCTAGAGTAGTAAGTGGAGAATGAAAACTAAAACCGAGCAAAAGAGAAATAAGGAAAAAATATCGTAACAATATTAAAACTGAACAAGTTGATATTCGTTACATGTTTATTTTCATTGTATATATAGTTTTGGAGTTGATGTTGCTGTAGTGTTGCATGTGCAAATTGTTGCTTAAACTAAGGCGCCATCTTCTTTGCGGTTCCTTCTTTAGGTTTTAAGCACTAAATTTTATTTCTCACCATTTGAGAAATGTATAGGGAAACATGTGCAGAGGGCTACACTAACAGAAATAGTTAGTAGTTTAGGGTTTGCACAAACTGTAACTTTGATTTGTGTAAACAGATAAAAACATTTTGTCTGTGTTTATCTTATAAAAATCCGAATTAAATCCTTTTAAGTTAAATTTATGAATGTAATAAAATTATTCATTACTTCTATAAAAGATTTGAAAAAAAACCAAACAAAATGCCTGATTAAATGTCACATAATATTTATGCTTAGCCTATAAAATCATGAGATATAATTAAAGAATCTGTTAAATAAATTTTGCAAAAATAATATATAAATCATTATCTCTGTAACCCGCAAAAACTCATAATTCATGTATAATTTATTTTAGCATACACAAAAATTATTAATTTATCCTGAGGACCATAAAATTATTATTATTACAAAACATATACAAACACATGGATAGAAATATGTGAACCCAGCAGTTTGAAAGGGGGAATCTTTCAAAATAATACCACATTTCTAAAAATAGAGAAAGTCTATTCCAAAGATAACTCAATGGACTAATAAATTCATTGTTGCGGTTCGGTATATTCTACTCTACGGTACTTCGAAAACAGGCTTTGCTAATAGTAGACTCTCCACGTATCAAAAGCGTCCGGCCAAAGGCCGCCTGTTAAGGAAATATAAACTAACCAAAACCATTGTTGGACATACAATAGAGTAGAAAAGCCTTGCGCACGACTATAGGCCGGATATTAGAGTAATCTTTACTAACAGAAGGTGTCGAACATATTATAGAATGAAAAAGGCTTTGAGTCCGGCCGTAGGCCTTCTACTTATGAAATCTTTATTGAGCTATTAAACTGGAGCGATTAAATATAACTTAAATATAAACTAGTCTATGAAGCAGTCTATAGACTAGTCTATGAACTAGCCTATAGACTAATCTATGAAGTCTATCGACTAGTCTATAGACTAGTCTATGAACTAGTCTATTGACTAGTATATTGACTATACTAAAAGCCTATAGTCTATAGACTAGTCTACGAACTAGTCTATAGATTTAGTCTATCAACTATAGACTAGTCTACGA
This sequence comes from Lucilia sericata, assembly GCF_015586225.1. Classification (NCBI taxonomy): domain Eukaryota; kingdom Metazoa; phylum Arthropoda; class Insecta; order Diptera; family Calliphoridae; genus Lucilia; species Lucilia sericata. Next base: position 225,958 of record NW_023994777.1, read on the forward strand.
ACTAGTCTATAGATTTAGTCTATCAACTATAGACTAGTCTATGAACTAGTCTATAGACTAGTCTATGAACTAGTATATTGACTAGTCTATGAACTAGTTTATAGACTAGTCTATGAACTAGCCTATAGACTAGTAAATAAACTAGTCTATATAATAGTCTATGAAATAGTCTCTTGACTAGTCTATGAACTAATCTATAGACCAGTCTAGATTAGTCTATGAACTAGTCTATAGATTAGCCTATGAACTAGTCTATGAAGTAGTCTATGAAATAGTCTATGCAGTAGTCTATGAACTAGTCTATAGAATAGTCTATAAACTAGTCCATAGACTAGTCTATAGATTAGTTTATGAGCTACTCTATAGATTAGTCTATGAACTAGTCTATGAACTAGTCTATGACCTAGTCTATAGACTAGTCTATAAACAAGTCTATAGACTAGTCTATAAACTAGTCTATAGACTAGTCTATAAACTAGTCTGTAGACTAGTCTATAAACTAGTCTATAGACTAGTCTATGAACTAGTCTATATACTAGTCTATGAACTAGTCTATAGACTTGTCTATGAACTAGTCTATTGACTAGTCTATGAACTAGTCTATAGATTAGTCTATAGACTAGTCTATGAACTAGTCTATTGGCTAGTTTATGAAGTAGTCTATAGATTAGTCTATGAACTCGTCTGTAGTCTATATACTAGTCTATGAACTAGCCTATAGACTAGTCTATGAACTAGTCTGTAGACTAGTCTATGAACTAGTCTATTGACTTGTCTATAGACTTGTCTATGAAGTAGTCTATAGACTAGTTTATGAACTTGCCTATAGACTAGTCTACAGACTAATCTATGGCAAAGTCTATGGACTACTCTATGAACTATTAATGTTCTGAAACTAGTTCTGTGAACTACAGGGCTGACACGTATAAATTTACATGGATGGATGGATGGTTGGTAAACTTTTTTTTAACTGTGTATTTTAGTACTGGTCGTAGTTGTGAATACGTCTGCTAATCCCACCAGTATATTTTAACCGAAAATAAAAGTTTTATTTTATTTTGTTTTCTTTTCCTATTATTCTCATTACTTTTACATTTTACTCATACTAATAAGAGAAACTAGTAAGTATGTGTGTATGTTTGGGTATGAGAATACGTGTGATATTTTTTTTTTCTATACATGTAGTAGTATAAAATATTTCTTGTGATTTTTTGTTGTTGTTACTTCTTTTTCATTATATATATGTATGTAAGTTTTTTTGTTTTCATTCAGGATACGTTGCAGAATGTTAATAACTTTAATTTCATTGTATTAAGAAAATCACACGTTAAGTACAAAAATGTTTTCGCTGACAAAGCAACAGCTACATATACAGACACACCGAAACACAAATATCCAACTGTGGCAACAACTACTCTTGTGGCAAGCATTGTCCATGTCCAGAATTAATATCTGGACATGATTATACTACAGACATTCATCCATACATGTATTAATACATAAACGACAATGAGATTATATAGTCATATGTAGGTGTGTGTGTGTATGTTTGGGAGGGTGTTAATATTGGAGTCAGTGGTAGAATACTTGTTTTAATCCTTTTAATCTTATTTTTTCACCCTCCCTCTTACTCGCTCTAGGTGACTACTATACAGCAGCATTGGTTTGAAAATGTTATGCTAATGGGTTTGAATATTCAATAATTAGATTTTCATTTATTTAAATTAATTGGAGGTGGTTTTTGTGGAGATCTTAAGTGACCGTTCAATAGAGTTTCAGATAAGGAACCAAGAAGACTATCAAAGTCTTTTTCCCTGGGTTAGAATCGCAGAAAAAATTGTCCTTTATATTTATTTAATAATTTAAAGATCTCAATTTTATAAATATTTTAAAATCAATGAAATTAATATTTTCCATAAAAATCTTTGCCATAATATAGTCTATATTCTAACAAATACAAAAATTGTTCCATACATTCCATTATATAGTGTCTATATACTATTTTAATTATAATCATAAATTACATTATATACTTTTTTTCAAATAGTTGTATTCAAAATATTTGTTGTTTTTCTGCAGTTTTGTTGAAAGCTTTTACAACATTATTGAAAAATTTAATACTTCATATGCAGAATGTTTTAAAAAAAATAAACATAAAAATAAATTTAATTTGTAAAAACAAATAATGCTCTGGCATATTTTATAGCCGCAAGTCGTAACAAATTATAGACAAACATCGAATATCCTGAATCTATATATATTTACATACATATGTAGCATATGTATGTATGTTTATGTCCTGTGTGTATGGGTAATGTATACATAAACAGTGCAGCAGTTTAAGTGCAACTGTTCAATATTACATATTGTCGTTAGGAGACAGTGTCTCCTAATTAATGACAAGAGATTAATTTTACAGCATTGATCCATGATCGCCAAATAATATTTGATCAAATGTTGAATTTTATACCAAAAAAATCACTTTAAACACTACAATCTTTATCTTTCCTATACATATTTAAAATAGTCCATGGTAAGTTTTATTTTGCTTCTCACTATAAATTTTAATAAGTGTAGAGTTAATACCCATACATGGAATAATATGTGTTATTTTATGTAAAAGACTTATAGACACATGACTATAGACTAGACTATAGACTAGACTATAGACTAGACTATAGACTAGACTATAGACTAGACTATAGACTAGACTATAGACTAGACTATAGACTAGACTATAGACTAGACTATACACTAGACTATAGACTAGACTATAGACTAGACTATAGACTAGACTATAGACTAGACTATAGACTAGACTATAGACTAGACTATAGACTAGACTATAGACTAGACTATAGACTAGACTATAGACTAGACTATAGACTAGACTAGACTATAGACTAGACTAGACTAAACTATAGACTAGACTATAGACTAGACTACTAGACTAGACTAGACTATAGACTAGACTATAGACTAGACTATAGACTAGACTATAGACTAGACTATAGACTAGACTATAGACTAGACTATAGACTAGACTATAGACTAGACTATAGACTAGACTATAGACTAGACTATAGACTAGACTATAGACTAGACTATAGACTAGACTATAGACTAGACTATAGACTAGACTATAGACTAGACTATAGACTAGACTATAGACTAGACTATAGACTAGACTATAGACTAGACTATAGACTAGACTATAGACTAGACTATAGACTAGACTATAGACTAGACTAGAGACTAGACTATAGACTAGACTATAGACTAGACTATAGACTAGACTATAGACTAGACTATAGACTAGACTATAGACTAGACTATAGACTAGACTATAGGACTAGACTATAGACTAGACTATAGACTAGACTATAGACTAGACTATAGACTAGACTATAGACTAGACTATAGACTAGACTATAGACTAGACTATAGACTAGACTATAGACTAGACTATAGACTAGACTATAGACTAGACTATAGACTAGACTATAGACTAGACTATAGACTAGACTATAGACTAGACTATAGACTAGACTATAGACTAGACTATAGACTAGACTATAGACTAGACTATAGACTAGACTATAGACTAGACTATAGACTAGACTATAGACTAGACTATAGACTAGACTATAGACTAGACTATAGACTAGACTATAGACTAGACTATAGACTAGACTATAGACTAGACTATAGACTAGACTATAGACTAGACTATAGACTAGACTATAGACTAGACTATAGACTAGACTATAGACTAGACTATAGACTAGACTATAGACTAGACTATAGACTAGACTATAGACTAGACTATAGACTAGACTATAGACTAGACTATAGACTAGACTATAGACTAGACTATAGACTAGACTATAGACTAGACTATAGACTAGACTATAGACTAGACTATAGACTAGACTATAGACTAGACTATAGACTAGACTATAGACTAGACTATAGACTAGACTATAGACTAGACTATAGACTAGACTATAGACTAGACTAGACTATAGACTAGACTATAGACTAGACTATAGACTAGACTATAGACTAGACTATAGACTAGGCTATAGACTAGACTATAGACTAGACTATAGACTAGTCTATAGACTTTCTTTTTCAGAATTCATAAAAGTTACCAAAAAAACGAAAAGTTCTTATTACATTAGTACCTACTGTAGCCCAAATACTAACTAAAAATTCTAAAGCTTAAAAAGAACTATACAAAAGCTTAAAAATTATAACAAATTAAAATAAAATTTGTTATGATTTTCACTAATACTGGGTGTTAAATGGGTGCATGAATAATATACAAGTATAACTGTAGCAAATAGTATTGTATTAATATAAATTTTATGGAAAATTTTTATTCAAATAATTTATTAATTAAATTTTAAAATATGTTTAATGGTTTTTATTTAATTGTTTGTAACCACGATAGATAATTAGGAATGAACTCTTTAAAAATTATTGGTCAAATAAATTGAAATAAACACATAGTTTTAATACATATTAGTAGTTTTTTTAATTCAATTAATTTATTTTCTAATATTTATTTATTGGCAAAAAAAGATGTCATAAAATTTAATGTAATTTTGTGAGTTAATTTAAAATTATAAGTAGGAGAGTAATTTGAAAATGTATTAAATTGGTAATTAACACAAAGTTTAATTGATAAAATTATTCAGAAACTTTTAAAACTGCTCTCCTATGCAAACATATGAATGAGTTGTGCGTTTAGGTGTGCTTAAATGCGGCTAAAATTGGTGACATTTTACGCACGCACACGTTTAAAACCAATCAAAAACACACACACACACAATGGTCACTACGACTGTATGTTTTGAAACTGAACGGTTATTGGAAATTAATTTAATGAAAATTCATTATATAAAATTTATGAAATTATTTAATGTATTGTTAATTACACAATTTTTGTTTTTTTTTTGTTGTTGTTTGTTTTGTATTTGAACACCCGGTTGTAAACACTTACAACATGTTGTAAGTTTGAGTATTTACGCGTATGATTTCATTTAATCTCTATGAAAATATGCGTGTAAAACTTGTAATTGTGTAAATGAACACACAAGTGCAACACCCTGAGCTCTGTCTCCCTATTCCTCTCACACATTTACAATTGAATTGAAATGTGAAAAAACCAAGTGAAAAATTCAATAAATCCCCTGGCGTATCAAACACAATACCACAATTATAGAATTTTTCGAATGATTAAGTTTTTGGTTGGATTTCTATTTTAAACCATTTTTTTTAGTTGTTTTGTTTATGTTTTAGATATTTAATATTCAATAAATTTTTGCCGAAACTGACCTGTGACAATGTTTAGTGTTAGATTGCGACATTAATATTTACATAGTCGATTTTAAAGCTAAAATGGAGAAAATGTGTTGAAATTTTTAATTCAAAGGGAAACAAAAAATTTTAATACTATAAAATTCATTAAATTCAAAATTTACGTGGAGCTAATCATACTAACTAACTAACTACTAATAACTAACTACTAACTAACTAACTAACTAACTACTAACTAACTAACTAACTACTAACTAACTAACTAACTAACTAACTAACTACTAACTAACTAAACCTAACTAACTAACTAACTAACTAACAACTAACTAACTAACTAACAACTAACTAACTAACTAACTAACTAACTAACTAACTAACTAACTACTAACTAACGAACTAACTAACTAACTACTAACTAACTAACTAACTAACTAACTAACTAACTAACTAACTAACTAACTACTAACTAACTACTAACTAACTAACTAACTAACGAACTAACTAACTAACTAACTAACTAACTAACTAACTAACTAACTAACTAACTAACTAACTAACTAACTAACTAACTAACTAACTAACTAACGTAACTAACTAACTAACTAACTAACTAACTAACTAAACTAACGAACTAACTAACTAACTAACTAACTAACCTAACTAACTACTAACTAACCTAACTAACTAACTAACTAACTACTAACTAACTAACTAACTACTACTAACCTAACTACTACTAACTAACTAACTAACTAACTAACTAACTACTAACTAACTAACTAACTACTAACTAACTAACTAACTAACTAACTAAACTAACTACTAACTACTAACTAACTAACTAACTACTAACTACTAACAACTAACATAACTAACTAACTAACTACTAACTAACTAACTAACTAACTAACTAACTAACTAACTACTAACTAACTAACTAACTACTACTACTAACTACTAACTAACTAACTAACTAACTACTAACTAACTACTAACTAACTAACTAACTAACTAACTAACTAACTAACTACTAACTAACTAACTAACTAACTAACTAACTAACTAACTACTAACTAACTAACTAACTAACTAACTACTAACTAACTAACTAACTAACTAACTAACTAACTAACTAACTACTAACTACTAACTAACACTAACTAACTACTAACTAACTAACTAACTAACTACTAACTAACTAACTAACTCTAACTAACTAA